>NW_015505867.1:903841-919494 GCF_001515645.1 Sinocyclocheilus grahami
GGGGGGGGCTCTCCTCAACCACCACCAGTGTGCAGCATTCACTTGGCTGACGCGGCGGCAGCCACAGGACAACGGTGCCAGTGCGCTCACCACACACCAGCTACAGGTGGAGAGGAGAGAGAGCCAATCAAGTGGATGGGGATTATTAGGAGGTCATGATTGACAAGGGCCAGTGGTAGCAATTTGGCCAGGACACCGGGGTTACACCCCTACTCTTTACAAGAAGTGCCATGGGATTTTTAATGAACAGGACCTCGGTTTAACGTCTCATCCGAAAGACGATGCTTTTTGACAGTATAGTGTCCTCGTCACTACACTGGGGCGTTAGGACCCACACAGACTACAGGGTGAGCACCCCCTGCTATGATATGGCTGTGGCAAAATGTAATTTATTTCTGTGATGCAAAGCTAAATTTTCTGCATTATTACTCCAGTCTTCAGAGTCACATGATCCTTCAGAAATTATTCTAACATGCTGATTTTCTGCTCAAGAAACATTTTTTCTCTCCTTATTATCAATATTGAAGACAGTTGTGCTGCTTAATATTTTTGCGAAAACTATGATACATTTGAATTAGAAAGCATTTATAACAATTCATGTCGTTACCGTCACTTTTGTTTCCTAGCTGAATAAATGTTATATATATATATATATATATGTGTGTGTGTGTGTGTGTGTGTGTGTGTGTGTGTGTAATCAACATTGTTTTTTTTCTGTTTTTTTTTTTACCTGCCACAATGCATTTTGCAATTATATGGTATTTTGTCTTAAAATATGCCTAAAATGATTTTGAAACAGACTCTGTGTCCAAAGTGCCTCTGCGATGCCTTAAAATTTGTATTAAACTGGATGTAATATACTTTTTTTGACATCTCATACATCTCCATATACAAATTTCATCATCTGTCCCAACACATTTAATTTCTGAGCCAGAACAAACTCAACACAATCCAGGAATGTTGCCTTAATGTATGTACAGAAATCCATGAGGACTCTACAGTGTGAAAACAAAGGGGATAGTCACAATTTCCCTCAGGTCATTTTGTAGTAGTACAAGAAACCAAATGCCAGACCATGTTCTCACCGGCAGCTGTGCTCCCATTTATACCATTCCAGCGGCCAGAGGACTCACCACAAAGTAATCAGGGAGTCTTCCCCCACACAGTCTCACCCCAGGCAGATCTCATCTCTTCCTCCCCCACCGTAGTATGGAGCTCCACTCAGGGGTATAGAACATATATACTGGCCATTTAACTACCCAATGCCAATGGGCATCAGCTTCACAGGAAGGTACTGTAGCTCTGGTGAACAAAATATGGTTACTACCAGAAAATGAGCACGTAAGAGAGTTGCTTTAAAAGAATATGGGTGAGAACATGAGAACAAGAAACACGGTTATTCGCCAGCTGCTTTTTTATAGAAATCAATAATACAGAGGAAAAACTCTCCCACTTTTGATATGGAAAGGAGTGGATTCAACTTGGAGTGCGGAAGGAGAACAAAATATAATTTGTCTGTGATTTATGATGAAGGCACAAGCAATATGGCATCCTGAGCAATTTGAAATGATGATTATAGACTATAAGTGTGGTTCAATATAGGAAACTGCACAGATTGATTATTGTTCAGAACTACCCTTCTTTTCGACAAAAGGGAGCATCACTATTCTATACACCGTAATACAAAATCCCTCCACAGCTCATCCAGGAGCATTTTAAAGCCCCATGCCCAGTGTTGCTTTCTCAGGCTCAACCTTTGTTCCTTCAATATAAAGCTAATAATGCTCCACATGGCAAACAGCATATGTAGGGCATTAATATTTAAGGCCAGAGGCTGAGAGGGCAGGAATGAGAGCAGCCTTTTATGACTAGAGACAACATTATGTATTAATGACCATCTTAATAGCCAAACACCTCATATGACTGAAACCGCATAATGCCTGTGTAGGTTATAGCTCCAACAGCAGTTAAACAGACTATCAAAGTCAGCTGTGGCAATGATATTAACACTAATAATACATGAAAGTCAATGTGCTCATTTTTCAAATTATTTGCTTGAATAGGACAGAAAATAATATGAAGGGTTATTTACAGGATGACCTGCCAACATTCACTTCATTATACTGCACTGCCAAATATCTGGTGAAGGATACTTATTAGAGGTGCTTGCTAAGGCAAACATTGCTATTTCTGTCACTCATATTAAGGGTTATGGAAATGAACAAACCCCTGGCTTTATACTGTAGTTCTGGTCCTTAAATCTGATTGGTTGAGCTGCCTTCCATGAATGTTGATACAACAATCCAACAGCACTGAGACTTTTCACTGTATGTGAAACAGTGAAAAGTGTGTTCATCTGTGTATTTATGGTGAGGATTTTTCAGCAGGTTACATCCTTATTCTATTTGGAAAGTTTATGACTGACTAATTTGAATCATTCTCTGAATCAATTTGTTAAAAATATTATGATTCATTCAGGAACAAAGCAACTGAATGGGGTTTTTAATGAATGAGTCATTGAATAATTCACTCAACTGATTTGTTACAGATGTGACTGCATCTGCAATCGCATATTTCCCAACTATATAGTATGGAAAAAACAGTAAGTGAAAAGTAGTATTGTAGAATTCTCAGAATTCATGTAACAGTGGGCAATGTCACAATCACACACTGGGGTGCCCATGATCTCCACCAGCGGGCACTCCATCCCTGACTTTTACCATTCACCCAGGACTCCATTTCCCACAATCCTTTGCCCGGACTTATCAGCACTCATTACCAGTTCACAGCTGCTTCACATTAGAAGGACTATAAAGGATCCACTCATTCACAAACACATTGCGGTTGATTGTTAGCCTGTAGCGTACCCGTGTTCTCCTGTTTGCCTTGTTTCCTTTCCTTTCCTTTCCTTTCCTTGCCTTGTTTTTGACCGTGGACTGTTTCCTTGTTATTGATTGTTTACTGCCTGCCCTGACCATTGCCTGCGTATTGGATTACTCTTTTGTCTGCTGGACAATGGACACTTTATTATACCATGAGGACACGGGAGATGATTTGTGAATGTCAGTGAAGCAAAGCTAGCTGGTCACATGAAAATGACAACATGATGAATATAGCATGTCTGGATTACATTCATGCTACACACATTCATACTATATAGAACATACTTTCACAAAGTAATTACTTATTCAAAAGAAGTACCTGCTCAGACAGTATGCATTTTCAGTAAACGGGAGTATATATATATATATATATATATATATATATTAGTCATTATGGTCATTTATCATATAATATTAATTTACAATAATGTGATGGTCTCAGGCTCCGAAAATTTCATAGCCTAACCTGTGGTATTACAGAAAAAAATAATGATATATTGAAATGATGCATACTTCATGTTCTGTAATGCATACTGCATAAAATAGGGCAAGAGAAAAGAGACTGTGTATGGTGTGCTATAGCACAGCATGCTGAGTTAGGTGACAGAAGGCCCCATGTCTTTACCCAGCGGCATTGCAGGTGATTTATCCATACATTAATTAACAACCCATTCATTTAATTTAATAACTCATAATGCATAATTTAGACCTGTTCTTCCTTTATCATATTACTGTGTCTAGTCATCTTCTTCCTGTTCTTTTAAACTCACACATAAACACACAAAATACACACAGAGCCTTGATTTGCTGCCCCATAAATGGCTGACTATAGTGATGTGAGATTTGTTACAAGAATGCGACTCCTCTTTGAGAGACAGAAATATCCTCGCTTGACCTCAGTGACATGAACAACAAAAAAAAAAGCTCCAGAAAGCTGAAATGAAGAGGGCTTGTGTCTGTTAGAAATATATAATTACATCCTAAGTGCTCTCACATTTCTGCCATCTTGGCAAAGCATCTGCAGAAAACCATGACAGGCTGTGAGGGATTGTTGTTGTTGTTTCTGAGGATTTATCACAGTCCTGATCTACAGCATGTGTCTTTTTAATTTATAAATTTAATCCACAGTAATCTAACTGTAAGACCTCATTGCACCCTGCAAGACCAGTTAATGCCCACAGCGGGGGCACAGTAGTCATTGCCCAGACCGAAGGGGGCAATTATGCCAAACCAGCAGTGCACCATCATGTTTTCCTGTATGTTTTCTCTGTACCTATTTCTGAGCGATGAACCTAAGCACAGTATTCATGCTTTATCTGGCAAATCTGTGATATCAAATAAGCATGCGTTTATGTGTATAAGTCTGCTAAACATGACTACTGTCTGCAAGCAGGTCCAGACATTTCCTTTTTTTCAGTTTTTTTGGTGCCTTTAAAAACATTTTTTCCCACAAATGCAGTAATAAAAGGGCGGGGCTGTGCAGGATAGAATTTCAGAAGGACATGATATAACTTGCACAAATCTGAAACTCATATCTGAATGATGAATTCACTTCTGTTTATTTACAAACAAGTGAAAGTACACTCACACCATCATGTGCAAAATTACATTTAAATAGAGTCTATAGGAGTAATGTTTGCTTTTTTTCTGTGATTTTATTGCCAAAGCCAATCATAATGCTGTATATTCTTGTGTTATATGAGGATACTGCTGATGCAACACTCACATTCAGGAAATACACAAAAAAGCAAAAGTCAACAAATAAACAATGATCTTGTTACACATATCCTTTGGTGACATCAATGAATCTTTCCATTTATCCATCCATCCAGAATTATCCAGAAAGTTTATTCAGGATCCAACAATTATTAATTGAAGACTCATATTTAAGCCTTTTGGGGATCTTTTAGGATTAGCTTTCTATTATGTTATGTTATACCTGTACATTCCTTTATAATTGTTAATATATTTTTTTTTTATCAAATAATAACGGGGTGGATATTTTATGTGGTGTTGTGTGACACAATAGACCCTTTTTTATTATTGGTAATAAATTAATTAATTTGTTTGTTAGTTCGTTTGATTGTTTATTTATTTTTATATAACTTGGTTCTGGGTTGTTTTAGTATTATTCATATACTATTATTTATATACAGAAGTATTTGTTAGTATTTTGAATTAGCCTTTTTAACTTGATTTTTATTTCAGTTTCAGTTTTAATAATTTAGTACTGGAATAAATATGCATAATAAGTCAAATTTAATTATATCATTATTTATGTTTTGTTTCAAACCTTGTATTACTGTGTGCCATATCTTTATTATTAGGCCACATGCAACTCTTTTAAAATAACATTTTGGTATTTTCAATTTTCTTTGTCGTTTAATTTTTTACCTTTTGCCAGCATTTCTTACCTTTTCACCTTCTCTGTGTTTTCAGTCTTTTTCTTTTGAAAGAATGCCCCAGACCATCACATGCAAAGATGAAAAAGAAAAAGAAGAAGAAGAAAAAAAAGCAGCGGGAGTAGAGGGAAAAAAGGAAGGGAGATTGGACACCTGTGCATGACCTAGGATGAACTCCACTAAGTCATGAGGGAGAGAGGGAGAAAAGAGGGAGATAGAGGGTAGAGGAGTAATATGAGGGTTGATGGAATCCTAGCCATCATTAAGGAAAGTTAGTTCCCTCTTGAGATCGCCACAGGGGCCAGTCTGACAGAGCAGCACAATTAGAGCTTCAGGCCCGGTCACGTTTCGCCAGCAGCAGCACCATTTAACACTGGGTGGGTTTTACAATCACCTTTTCATATTTTTACATCTTTGATAATCTCAGAGGCAAATGAAGACCAGACTCTATGTTCAGACATGAAGAAAAGGTGAATCTCTTGAATATTGTTGAAAATAAAATGTAAAAAAGAAAGAGCACCAAATCTGCGACCACAGAAAGACCAGGTTAGCATTCCACATCATGTTAGCTTAACTTGTGCTGCTGAAATATCACATTGCTAGACATTTTTAAAAACATTATATTTGTATAAACATTTTTTAATTACAACCTTGCAGCTAGTCCTGAGTGGTGTCAATAAATTTGAGAGAAAAATTAGCTCTGTTCCAAAACTGCGTGTGATGTCAACCTAGACAGCATTGCAGGCATTGTATCACTGCCAAAGTGAGTCCTATTCAAAAACTGGGGTTTACAAACCACTAAGGGTTCACGAGGAAACTGCAGGGGAGTTAATGAAAAGATACAAATTAATCATAAATGTTAAATTAAAATAAATAATTTTAAAATAAAACCAATCAAATAAGACGCTTAAAAAATGTAAGCTTATAAAATGTTTACCTACATGTCATGTAACCATTAACCGACATCAGAGAACCATCAGTATGCAAAATGTTCTTAAATTAAATAATCAGTATTCAAAAATCAAATATTCAAATATTTACTTAAAATCTCAAATCTCTAAATATGTTAGGTCAAAGGGATTGTATATATACTATTTTACCCAATGTGATCATATTCATTTTTATTAGAATATCGCTTCATTATCGCTTCAGATCTCATTCTTGGCACGACAAACTTGAATCTAATCAAATCTTCAGAAGGTGGAATGCTGGTGCCACATAGAGTTGCTCCTTGTACCCACATTTTTGCTATGATGGGCGCAAAATCAAACTTGATTGAGGGACATGATCTGAAAGTTAATGTTGCATTATATCCAACTGTATTATATTAAAAAAATTCACACAAATTCATACAAATTCACTTATATTCTTTTCAGATCAATGCAAAAAATAGTAATAAAAAAATAAAAGTAATTTCATTTCATTTTCCCAAGCAAAGGTTATCAGGACCAACTTTAGACTCTTTTAATAGAGGGTTTCTAAACAGTCCCATATGAGGTTCGATCTTGAAGATGCTGCTTTTCAATGCAGCAGCCAATGAAGGCAGAATGCTTTCTAGGTTTTGTAACTGAGCACAGGTTCTTTCCCGCTAATGCTGTCCTACAGTTCATCTTAATGTTGATGTCTGATTGTTGTCTTACTGTGCTTGCTAGTACAAGCTTAAGTGAAGTCATTGTTCTTAACCTTTCCCCTAATGCATCTGCAGTAATGGAGTTTTGAATGACCCTCTGGGCTCCACTTCGCTTTTGACAGCTCTCAAATAGAGAGCTCAGCATGGACAGATAAAGAGATCAGTTCTGCACTACATGTAAAACCTGTCCCGAATAAGCAGATCTTTATGGAGCTGTTAGATGGAAAACCCTAGATGTACTCTTTCTCTTCACTGGAATCTCATGAAATCCAACATAATCCATGACAAGTCTCTTACTTGGGACATAAAGCTCTTTGTATAGACATGATATACTGTAAGCTAGTTTATCTTGCCATGCCTTCATCTGAGGTCAGCCGCTGAACAATGCAGCCCATTAGAAGATTGATGTCATGATGAGCAAAAACAATGGAGCAGTGATATACTTACTGTTTTATGTAGCGGTCTGTTTCATCTAACCTGCTTGACTTCCACCTACTCAGCTAGTTGCAAAATTGGCCCTCGTTCATTGTGGTGGCCCCATTGCATCAGTGCCGACCCACATTCAAATTATCAATATAGTCCAGCATCACACTTCTTCACTTCTTGAATTATGAGGCATTAGGTTCATAGAGTTTTTCCCACTATGAACATGCTAAAAGTAAAATATACACAAGAGCCCGTACCCTTATTAGAAGCCAATACTGAATGTGCTGTGTGAGTAGCTACTAGAAGATGAGTTAGTGTGGCCTTCTAGAGGATCCTAAAATCTGGGCCAGTGTAGGATGCATTACTGCAGAGCCAGAGATGGTTTCATCCATATTTACCTCAACCTCAGCTCTTCACTCCTCAACGGGGCCACCCTATATATAGACTCTAGCACAGAGATTGAGACCTTTTTGATATGAAATTTCACAACTCCAACAAACAGTGAAGAATTAATTTTTTCTTCTCTATTTAAAGGACTCACGAATAAATCTAGCATATCTCTGCCTAAATGTTTGTTGTTTTTACATGCATGTTGCTGTTACATGCATTACATGCACTGATGTTTAGTGTTTGTTGCTACCTTTGATTTATGTGGCATGTAGTAATAACAAATTAAAGAGAGCATCTCTGCCTTTAATGCGATTTTGAGTTGTCACCATTATTGCTTGGTAAATAGCTTGATTCATTTGATATTTTCTTATTTAATTTTATATTTATATCATTTTTTAAATATTTATATTATTTTTATATTTATAATAATTATTTAATTATTTTTTAGAAATGAATATATGCTTCAGCTTTTCTTTCTTATCCCCCTTTCTGGCTTTTGGATCAGAGCTCAAATTTGCACCCACTAATGCTGTCCTACAGCGTATTTTACAGGGGTGGTTCATTGCGATTTCACTTTTTAACGTTAGTTAGTGTGTAATGTTGCTGTTTGAGCATAAACAATATCTGCAAAGTTACGAAGCTGAAAGTTCAATGCAAACGGAGATATCGTCTTTTAAAATTCTGGCAGTTTAATGCCTACAAAAACAGCTGGTAGGGACTACAACAAGTTACTTCCCGGGTTTGTGACATCACAAACCCAGATAAACCCTGCCCTCGGGAACACGCAGCAAAGGGAGCGAAGGCTATGCTGCGCTGCTTTAGAGAAGAGGAAGAGAAAACTAGAGGTGCACGTAAAAATCTATTCATATATGAATCGCGAGTCTTCTAATTATTCTAATGGATTCACAAGTTTCAAAATCAATGTTCTAAAGCAGTGGTTCCCTTTCAGTCAGTCAAGTTCTACGTTACGTCAGTTGTGACTGACGAATTGGGATCTCGCCAGAGAGCCCAATCACCTTCGAGTGTTAACTAAACAAGCCAATGACAGTTGGCGTGCGTGTTTCGCCACGTGCACCCCGCCCCGCAGCGCGGGTATAAAAGGAGAGCGCGTGCAAACGCACATCAGCTTTTCGCTTCGGAGCCGAGCCTTCTACAGGACGAATCTCCACGAGTGTTCGAGAGAAACAGCTGGCGTTGGTGTGACGGCGTATCAGCGGGGGTTGCCATCCAGGCTGCTGAAACCTCGGCGGGCTGCAGCTTCCCTTCTGTGGTCTCGCCGGGACCTCCCCTGGGCGCTTCAGCACTCTCTCTAAAAGAGTGTTTTTCCTTCTAAAAGAGCAATTTCTAAAAGAGCTTCACGAGCGACGGGCGTCTTTAAAAAGGCTTCCCGCTCGTGCGTTTCTGGATGTGGTCGTTTCCTGCCTCCATCTGATAGTCATGATCACTGCCTCTCGTGCTTGGGCTTACAGCACGCTGAAGCAGCGCTCATGGATGAGTCATGTTCTCAGTGCGGGAACATGACCATCGCGACATTGCGGTCCAGATACCTCCTCATTAAACGGGGGGGGTATGCCCCTTGCCATGCCCCGCTCTAGCTCCTCTGGTTCTCGGAGGGCTACTTCGGTTCATGGTCAGGGAGACCTGAGGGTTACAGTGAGAGCTTCCCAATCGAGTATGTCTCCGTGGGAGCATGTCGCGCCACCTGGTGCTTCCGGACGAGTGTGCTGGGTCCTCGGACAGGGCGGGGTCCAGCATCTTGTGCGGGACACAGGCAGAGGACAGGATGTCGATCGCTGCATCGGAGGGCGAGCTAGGCTCTGGAGATGAGGATTCGGATGCGCTGCCACCGTCAGGGAGAGTGGCGTTGCCCGAGTCAGATCCAGAGCTGACCGCTATGCTTTCCCGGGCCGCTCAGAGCGTCGGGCTGCACTGGAGGCCTCCGACTTCTCCCGAACGCTCGAGGCTGGATGATTGGTTCCTGGGGGCGCAGGCCGGGCGTCGGCAGCCACCTCCGGTTCCATTCTTCCCGGAAGTGCATGAGGAGGTTACAAAGTCTTGGAAGGCACCTTTTTCTGCCCGAAACAGACTTGGTGCCTCCTCCGTCCTCACCACCCTCGACGGGGGGGCGGCCCAAGGGTATGTGGACATCCCTCCAGTCGAGCGCGCGATTGCCATGCAGCTCTGCCCGCAAAGCGCCGCCGCCTGGAGAGGTAGTCCACGCCTTCCGTCCAGGGCCTGTAAGTTCTCGTCCGCTCTGACCGCTAAGGCTTACAGTGCTGCTGGACAGGCCGCTTCCGCCCTGCACGCCATGGCCCTCCTGCAAGTCCACCAGGCCAAGGCGTTGAAGCAGTTGCACGAGGGTGGTGCTGACTCAGGTGTGCTGCAGGAACTGCGCACCGCGACGGACCTCGCGCTTAGGGCGACGAAAGTCACGGCGCAGGCCCTGGGTCAGACGATGTCCACATTGGTGGTCCAGGAGCGCCACCTATGGCTGACCTTGGCGGATATGAGGGAGCCCGACAAGCATCGCTTCCTGGACTCCCCGATCTCCCAGGCCGGCCTATTCGGCGAAGCGGTGGAGGGCTTTGCCCAACAGTTCTCCACCGCACAGAAGCAGACGGAGGCGTTCCGACACATCCTGCCCCGGCGGTCTGCTGCTGTCCGCACCCCACCGCCGGCTGCAGCCCCTCTGTCTGCTCATCGCCGAGGGCGCCCACCTGCGGCCTCCACCTCCGCTCCGGCGCGGCCACAACAGCAGCAACGGCCGCAGCGTGGAGCTGGCCGCAGGAAACCGGCGCAGCCCGCCTCCGCCCCTGCCAAGCCCGTGAAGCACCAAAGCAGGGAAGTGCATGAGGAGGTTACTAAGTCTTGGAAGGCACCTTTTTCTGCCCGAAACAGACTTGGTGCCTCCTCCGTCCTCACCACCCTCGACGGGGGGGCGGCCCAAGGGTATGTGGACATCCCTCCGGTCGAGCGCGCGATTGCCATGCAGCTCTTCCTGCAAAGCGCCGCCGCCTGGAGAGGTAGTCCATGCCTTCCGTTCAGGGCTTGTAAGTTCTCGTCCGCTCTGACGGCTAAGGCTTACAGTGCTGCTGGACAGGCCGCTTCCGCCCTGCACGCCATGGCCCTCCTGCAAGTCCACCAGGCCAAGGCGTTGAAGCAGTTGCACGAGGGTGGTGCTGACTCGGGTGTGCTGCAGGAACTGCGCACGGCAACGGACCTCGCGCTTAAGGCGACGAAAGTCACGGCGCGGGCCCTGGGTCAGAAGATGTCCACACTGGTGGTCCAGGAGTGCCACCTATGGCTGACCTTGGTGGATATGAGGGAAGCCGACAAGCATTGCTTCCTGGACTCCCCGATCTCCCAGGCCGGCCTATTCGGCGAAGCGGTGGAGGGCTTTGCCCAGCAGTTCCCCACCGCACAGAAGCAGACGGAGGCGTTCCGACACATCCTGCCCCGGTAAGGCTTACAGTGCTGCTGGACAGGCCGCTTCCGCCCTGCACGCCATGGCCCTCCTGCAAGTCCACCAGGCCAAGGCGTTGAAGCAGTTGCACGAGGGTGGTGCTGACTCGGGTGTGCTGCAGGAACTGCGCACGGCAACGGACCTCGCGCTTAAGGCGACGAAAGTCACGGCGCGGGCCCTGGGTCAGAAGATGTCCACACTGGTGGTCCAGGAGTGCCACCTATGGCTGACCTTGGTGGATATGAGGGAAGCCGACAAGCATTGCTTCCTGGACTCCCCGATCTCCCAGGCCGGCCTATTCGGCGAAGCGGTGGAGGGCTTTGCCCAGCAGTTCCCGCAGTGCCAGAGGGTGCCCCCACTCTAAGAAAGGAGATCCCTCCTCAGAGGAATTCTCCAAGGAGGGGCTGTCGCGAGGAGCATCAGTTCAGGGAACCAAGTCCGACTGGGATGCCTCTGCTGACAGGGAGGTTAAATCCCCCCCTCGGAGTGAGAGCTCACTCTACAAGAGGAGTGGCATCTTCTTGGGCATTGGCGCGGGGCGCCTCGATAGCAGACATCTGTAGAGCTGCCGGCTGGGCTTTGTGCTCCACAATCAGTTCCCCATGGCGAACCCTGGTGGAGTTCCTCCCGCAACCTCGGCGGTCAGGCGTGGCGGAACGCCAGATGCCAGGCTCAGCACTCGTGTGCATGCCCAAGGTCAGCCCTTGTGCTGGGCTAGGTGCCCGTGTGTAGTGATTCCCCCTTCGGGTGATCCCACATGTGTATTCTTCCACGGTACGGCTCCCCTCACGGTAAGCCCGTGTCTTTCCCTGGCAGTCGTTCACTGCCATCTTTGCTGCGTAGTGATCTCACCCCAGGCGGGTTGAGTCTACCGCAGAGACTTCCATATGTAGTACTGCCCTGGGCCAGTCCATATGTTCCTTCAGGGAACGAGGGTTACACAAGTAACCTAGACGTTCTTAGTACTGTTCCTCGCGTCTCCATGCTCCTCACACACTCTGCATCTCTCTCTCTCTCTCATTCAGCTCAGCTCCAATAATGAACTATTCCAATTATACACTTATTTTCACATAACTATGAGAAGCGTTAAACATGGACGCGCGTGCCATTGCCGTACTGTATTAAAGCGTTAATCAGGATAAAATCGTATATTAAAAGCTAACATAAGCAGTAGCATTTACAAATAACACGGTATCTAAAAATATGAGACAACAACAAAAAAAAAAACATAGGCCTACCATTAAAAGCTGTACTTGCGCAGGTTCTGCTTCTCAATCGGGCTCAAACTGATAAGCGATAGTAACGACACCATTGTTTACAATAAAACCGGAGCACATGCCACTGAGGTGAGAGGCGTGACGTTTAGACGCGCACTAGAGGCGGTTTAGCCAATCACAACACACTGGGCTAGCTAACCAATCAGAGCCCATCGCCTATTTCTGAGGGAGGGGCTTCATAAAAGAAAGAAATTATCAGGGTGTTTCTGAGAGAAGGGATAGAGTGGTGTGGAATAAAGGTAAATTATGTGAAAAATAATGCTTTTTTTTTTTTAAATGAAGCATTAACACATGTTAGACTGCACCCCATAAACACAATCAAGCCTAGAAAAAAACAGTGAACCACCCCTTTAATGATTTTGGTTGATTTTTGTCTTACAGTGCTTGTAAATACAAAAAGCTTAAGTGAAGCTACTCTTCTTATCCTTTTGACTTTTTAATTTTCTTTTATTCCGTTGGTTATAAATACATTTAAAAAAACATTTTTGCTTTTAGCGCGTACAAACCAATAATTTGCACATGGCACATGGCAAGTGTCTAATCTTGTCAGCCCCTGCTCTAGCGGATGATATGTGAAATGTCATCCTAACCCATGAGGCCTGTCTCAAAGAAAACATCTCATATTGAATGTGTTTTATTCATGTCTGGTGTTCATTTTCATATCAGAACACAGATGCAAACTGAGTTTTATTCCTGAGGTAAGATAAACCATGAAATCTAGATGAGGGCAGGTCCTTAAAAAGGCTCCTCACCCATACAACTACTCCGTCCCATCCCGTCCCATCATTCCTGTACTCTACAACAGGGGTTTTCCATCTTTTAGATGCCATGGACACAACATTATGAATATGTATAAAATATATTTGGAAAATATTTAGGGTAGTGTCTATTATGTCACATTATTACTTTGCAATCCACATTCCAATTTAATCAGGAAATTTAGTTTGAAAATACACTGAAATGCACTGAATTGCTGCACTTTGAGTAAGCCTGTGGAAAACCAGACAATGTACACAGTTTCAGCAATCAGAACTAATTCAAGACAGGGAATTGTTGCGTGCAAATTGTGTTTAGCACAGAATACTTGCTTTGGGTGTGTTCGTGTCCTTACATTATTTGCATAATTCCTTTAGTGAATGAGGTGCTAAAACAACACAGACAACACCTGCAAATAAATCATTCTATATTAGCGGACACAATTTGTTATTTTAGCAAATTTCCCCCTGAAGGTGTATTGGCACATATTTCCAGTGTCATATCTGTGTCTGAGTGTCTTAATAAGTGGGACTTTTGTTTTATATATATATATATATATATATATATATATGTGTGTGTGTGTGTGTGTGTGTGTATATATATATATTTATATATATATATATATATATATATATATATATATGTGTGTGTGTGTGTGTGTGTGTGTATTTACATTTACATTTAATCATATAGCAGATGCTTTTATCCAAAGCGACTTACAAATTATGACAATAGTAGAAGCAATCAAACATTAGAAGCAATTTTTTATGATAAAATAGGAATAAAAAGTAGATCGAATAGAAAAAGAATATTAGAGGGTCAAGTTATTATTATTTTTTTTATATAATAAATAAAAAGACAACAAGTAGATAAAATAGAAGAAGAATAGAGAGTGCTAGTGTTAGAGGGTCATGTGTAGATGGAAGAGATGTCTTAGCCGTTTCTTGAAGATGGCTAAAGACTCAGCTGTTTGGATCAAGTTGGGCAGGTCATTCCTCCCGCAGGGAACAGTTAAGGTAAAAGTCTGTGAAAGTGATTTTGTGCATCTTTGGGATGGCACAATAATGCATCGTTCACTTGTAGAACACAAGCTTCTGGAGGACACATAAGTCTGAAATAGTGAATTTAAGTAAAGGGGTGCAGAGCCAGTGGAGGTTTTGTAGACAAATAACATCAATACCTTGCATTTTATGTGAGTGGCTATTGGTAGCCAGTGCAAACTGATGAACAGAGGTGTGACGTGTTCTTTTCGCTTGTTAAAGACTAATCTTGCTGCCACATTCTGGATTAGTTGCAGAGGTTTGATAGAACTGGCTGGAAGACCTCCTAAGTGAGCGCTGCAATATACTAGCCTGGAAAGAACAAGAGCTTGTGCAAGGAGTTGTGTAGCATGTTCCGAAAGAAAGGGCCTGATCTTCCTGATGTTGTATAAGTCAAATCTGCAGGACCAGGCAGTTCTAACAATGTGGTCTGTGAAATTTAGCTGATCATCAATCACAACCCAAGGTTCCTGGCTGTCCTGGAAGGTGTTATGGTTGATACGCCTAGCTGGATTGAGAAATTATGATGAAGTGATGGGTTTGTTGAAACCACAAGCAGTTCTGTCTTGGCAAGGTTGAGTTGAAGGTGATGGTTCTTCATCCAGTAAGAAAGGTATTTTAGACATGCTGAGATGCGAGCAGCTATCGTCGGATCATCAGGATGAAATGAGAGGTAGATTAGAGTGTCATCAGCATAGCAGTGATATGAAAAGCCATGTTTCTGAATGATAGAACCTAGTGATGCCATGCAGACAGAGGGTGTTTTCATACTAGTACTTTTGGTGCTCATCCGGGTTCGATTGACGTCAGAGTTTGGTACGTTTGGATGATGTGAACACAGTCTTCCGAACTTGGGTGTGCACCCGCGAACCGTAGCTGAGTCCGCTTAAAAGGGGTTATGTTCAAAAACATAAATATAAAATTGAAGAGAGCAATGCTACGCATTTTGCCGCCTTCTCCTGCACTGTCGTTACTAAGCAACAGGGTAAGCAGCTGCTGGCTTGATGACACAAATGAACCGCGGACCCAAATAATATAATGTGAACACAGTCCAGTGGGGGAAGGGGGAGGGGGAGCAATCGAACTCGGGTTTGGACCAAGCAATCGAACCAAGTGGGAAAGCACCCAGAGAAGAGAAGTGGTTGAATAACTGAGCCTTCCAGCACCCCAGTAGCTAGATGTTGCAACACACACACACACACACACACATACACACATATATATATATATATCTCTTCTTCGTCTTCACTGACTGTTTTGTTTGAAGCGTGCATTTAAACGTGGTAAGAGCGATCTCTATCCTATTACTATGGCGAACACTAGCAGAACGTTTAGAGGATGTGTGCATCCGTGTTGTCGTTGTTTAACATCTGATGACACACACGAT
>NW_015505867.1:919703-920115 GCF_001515645.1 Sinocyclocheilus grahami
GACCCACTGCTGCAGAGGCAGGGAGGAGAATGAGCTTGTGGGGATCGCAGGTGGATCTGGCCGATGAGTTTGAAGAGGGGTTTTCCCTCTCGTAATCGTCGGCTGTGGACGAGAGTGAGCCGCTGGAGGATGATGTTATGTCATTAACATTTTCTGATCCAGGGGCCAGTGCTCTGCTGGGTTCAGCCCAGCAAAAGTATAGGTGGCATTTGCGAGAACTTTTCTTGTGTATGCTGTCTCAGGCAGTGCTCCCCTCGCCTTAGAGGGTCGTATTTGAGCTTGCCTCTCCCGTTTGGTCCAGTACCTCCGAGTATCTGTGATCAGATGCCTGGAAATGTTAATCCAAGCAATTGTAAGTGCACACGCTAAGCTCTGTGCCCTTTCTGAAATCCACATAGTGGTAAGTGTGCAC
>NW_015505867.1:920914-926127 GCF_001515645.1 Sinocyclocheilus grahami
GTGTCTCTAATTTGACACACTTGGAAGTATCGCTCCCCTCACCATTGAGGATTACTATGAGCATGCTGTTTCCTATCGAGCGTCCGGGTTCGCTCCGTGGGCTGCTCTCGTGGTTATATTAGCAGTGCTCCCCTTTTACCAAAGAGTTGCCTATGAGCGAGCTATTCTTTCTGAATTCGGAGTTCTCCTCTCACGTGAGAGTTGAGTTCTCTGTTTTTCCCAGAGCACCTTGAACCAGCAGCATCAGGCGAACATAGGAGTTTTTTTGGCAAGCTTGCAGTACGCTTACCCTTTGATTTCTAATGATCAAGCTGTGCGAGCCCCCTCTCTCATTGAGAGCTGGGTCTATGCTCCCTCAGCTAGGTAACTTACTGCTAGCAGTTCCAGCATTGGAACATGCTGTAGCTCTGAGCCTCCCCCCTCTCATTTGAAGAGCGGGGTGTGTTGCTCCCTCAGCTAAGTAAATTATTGCTAGCTGTTCCAGCATTGGAACATGCGGTAGGTCGAGCTCTCCTCTCGTTTGAGAGCTGGGTGTTTGCCCCCCCCCCCTCAGCTAGAGATTTACTGCTAGCCAATCTAGCTTTATGCCTTAGATCGAGTTGGTGAATCTCAAACATATTAGTTTTGGGATGCACCATTCCATCTATGAGCTGCTCTTTCAGAGTGCCACGAGAGCCCCTTAGAACGGTATCCTAAAATCCATGCACGGGTAAGTGTACACGTGAAGGCTTTGTGCACTTTCTAAAATCCACATTGTGGTAAGTTCGCACGCTAGTTCTTTGCGTTCTTTTCTAAAATCCTATATGGTGAGGGCTTCGCGCGGTTGCTTCGTGCCCTTTCTTGAGCTGGTTAGAGTCCCATTCATCTTGGGCGCCACTCCACCTAGGTATCCTAGGATACCTACTTTAACAGGGTGTTGCTACTAGGGGTCTGTTTAGACAGTTCCTTTCAGAGCTTATGCAAGAGCAAGCGGTAACCCCTGTGTGACATGCCAAGACTTAGGATGATACTAGGCTCTTGGTCGTATCCCCTTAAAGGAATCCATTTTGATTCCAAGCCTAGAGCTCTATCCCGGGCCCAGGAGTCTGGCCCTAACAGGTAAGTTTGGGTATGTAGCCTAGGCCTTTGGCCGTAGGGGATAAAGTCACGGACAGCCGTCTGACGTCCCAGGGGCAACTCACCATGAAAATGGTAAAGTTGGTACTTAGTGCTCACCATGTTTCTGGCCCGCATTCCCCTCAGCATGGTGGCGTGGGTATACCGTTCCCCATGGGGAGAGGTCGTAGGTCGAAGTTCCCTGAGTAGGGAACAAGAAACTGCTTCCTCTAGGCTTCCTGCCATGCCTCGAACACAAGCTTCAGACGAAGAAGTGAATGACATGTTCTCCCAGCACCTATTTATACTATAGTCACACCGGTAGTGCCGTCATGGCTGTCGCCGGCCAACGTGTTGTTGGTGTTTTTTCAATGTATGCTTCAGACACGGGTCACGACGAGGCGTTCCCCCATAGTGACCCCTAGAGGACGCAGTGTCTCGTTCCCTACTCAGAGAACCATGGTTACATAAGTAACCTGAGACGTTATTAACAGGCCAACAACTATATTTGCTAAAATGTATTTCATGATACATTTACATTTTCTACCTATATTTTTTGCCCATTTTTTATACTTTTGAAAAAAAATGGGTCAAAATTATTGATTTTTCTTTTATGCCAAAAATCAATAAGATATTAAGTAAATATCATGTTCCATTAAGATATATTGTAAATTTCCTACTGTAAATATATCAAAACTTAATTTTTGATTAGTAATATGCATTGCTAAGAACTTAATTTGGACAACTTTAAAGTTGTCCAAATTCAATCTTTTTTTTTTTTTGCACCCTCAGATTCCAGATTTTAAAATAGTTGTATCTTGCTTGGCCAAATATTGTCCTATCATAACAAACCATACATCAATGGAAAGCTTATTTAAAAATGTACCATCATGACTGGTTTTGTGGTCCAGGGTGTGTATATATATATATATATATAAGCATTAAAAATATGTTTTGCCCTCCATATTTTCCATTTCAAGAGAATACATTCATATATGTCAAGAAAAACTTTATTTGTTTTCTATAACATATAACACATTTGAATAAAAATCAGCAAGTGCATTTAGTCGTATTTCGCCTATAGTCTAAATATAGGCTACTATAAGATTGCCTCTGAAATACATTTGAAATATACTTTAGTATATGAAAGTGAAAATTTAATATATTTTCAAAAGTATATTTCATTGCGCTTCAATGTTTACATACATTTAGCATATATTTAAAGTATATATTGACCAGGAAAAAAATATGCCAGAGCCCCATATACATGGGTTCCGTGAACTCGCCATTTGTCATTTTTAATAATTATGCATCGTCTCTGGACATGTGACTCCCACATTAATGCATTTGATCTATTGATTTCATTTTCATGAAGACCTCAGGGGAAAAGGAAGATAATTGCAGGCAAAGGACACAGGAAGAATACTAGCAAACAGTGTTTGTTTAACCTCAAATTCCATTCTATCACTTCACAGAAATTACCTCCAGGCCACCAAATTAACATTCAATAGATTCTTGTTTATTGATGATAAAGTCTTTTATAGAACTTTCAACTTCATAATCATGAACGATTTGTATTATTCAGATATTATATTTCATATTAATTCATCTCGCTAAATGGTGTCAACAATCTGATCACCAGTGACATAATGTGCAGGCTACCAGATTAATCAACTTCCGGCCCTTTTACATTTCCTTCCTTCTCTTTTTCATGATTTCCTTCCTGGCTCTATAAGACATACACGCACATCCTCCCACTCATGCAAACAGTCCAAAAACAACATGTGTATCTGTGCTGCACTGAGATTAAATCTGACGATAGAAATCAATGATCTCTGCTTTACTCCAGCTCTCTCATTGCTTTCTCTGGCTGACTGAATGATTCATCCTCTCGCCATCCCTGGACTGAGTGGGATGCAGAGGCGGAAGAGGATGTGGGACTGTGTGGAGGAGAGAGGCAGGTGCACAGATCCACCCCCACAAACAAGGAAGAAAGCTGAAACAGAATCAGAGTTCAATTCCTTTCACCACCAAAGGAAAATAAAAATGCATTGGGACTACTCTGGGACTGTGGATCTAAAACTATGGAGCACTTTATCTTCTTGAAATCAAACTTTTACTACCAAAGTTTACTATATTTAACAACAACTTTTAAAGGGGTCATATGATGCGATTTCAATTTTTCCTTTCTCTTTGGAGTGTTACAAGCTCTTGGTGCATAAAGAAGATCTGTAAAGTTGCAAAGACTAAAGTCTCAAATCCAAAGAGATATTCTTTATAAAAGTTAAGAGTCAACCACGCCTACCTAAAACGGCTCGTTCTAACATGCCCCCACATACCTACGTCACTATGTGGGAAGATTTGCATAACGCCGCCCAAATGTTCACGCAAAGAAAGAAGGCGTAACTTTTATTCTCGCTGTAGTATTTTTGTTGCCAAAAGAGGACAATGTCCGCTTCCTCATGCCTGGAGCTGATCCGTGTTGGTCACTGAGGAAATACATCAACTTCGCGCTGTGAATCGCCAGATCGACGTTCACCGTGGACGAAGCGGAGTCCAGTCCGGGGTCGTCATATGTGGCTGCCGCAAGCCCGCCGGACGCTCCTTCGTCGAATCCGCCGGCCGCGCCGTTCTCAAGCCCTCCCACCTCCGCTCACTCAAGCCGGCCTCCACTCATTCTAGCCCGCCGTGTGTTTCGTTGTGAAAGCGAAACTATTTTGTTTGGCCTTCCAAAAATGGACACGACTAGAAATCAGTGGTTAAGTTGTATTTACAACACTGTTCCAGAACACGTCAACCCAAATATTCGGATGTGTCCAGCACATTTTATGGAGGACTGTTTCCTGATCCTGGTAGAGTAGACTACAATGCCGGCTATTCTGACTCAGTCTGTAAGTACGTTTTTTATATTTAAAAAATTTGCCACTGATGATTCAAACGCAAGTTTTGTGCAGTGTAGAGTAGCACTTGTTGTTTGTCATTTCTCCGATCACAAATGCAGACATGGTTTTATGTTTACGCAGCGCGATGCAACGCAATGCGTAAAAAGACAGTATAAGTCATTATAATCCGTAATTATGTCCCCACTGGATGCAACAAATGCCTCGTTTATAATGGATTTTAATGTTTTTGTCTCGTTGCACTGGCCGGACAGGGCATCACAGTATGGCAAGGGGCATAACATTTCCGTCACAAGCTTGAGGTATTTGGCCAATCACAACGCACTGGATAGTTGGCCAATCAGAGAACACCTTGCTTTTCAGACCAATGAGCTTTGTAAAAATCGGCGCGTTTCAGAAAGGCAGTGCATAGAGGAGAAACAATAATGTTCAGTATGTGGAAAATAGTGTTTTTTTAACCTTAAACCGCATAAACACATTTCATTACTAACAGAACTTACTAACTCTAACAGAATTCATCATAGTTATTAAACCTATACATCTCTAGAATTACATATCTCTGTAAAGGGGTATGAATATTGATGCCACTGAGAGAATGTCTAATGAGGGAGGACAGCTACTGAATGTTTTAACAGCTGTGTAATTGAATCAAATTCATATTACATGATCATGAATTGAGCTCTTTGCTGTTTTCTCCATAATGCATAGCAGGATATGGCCTGATGAGAAGAAGAAAAAAATGAAAAAGAAACTTAATCATTTAAAAGCTTATTTTCTGGGGTACATGTCTTGGAAAATGGGTGCATGTGGAATAATCAGGATATCTCCTGTAGATCTAACAGTAAAGCATGGCACTATCAACGCCAATGTCATGGGTTATATTCCTAAGCAATGCATGAACTGACAAACTGTATATGCATTGTTGCTATGGATAAAAGCGTCTACCAAATACTTAAATGTAAATCTCAAAGCAGTGTTACGAGTGACAGTGAAAACCTCCCAGTTTTGGACAAAATACCTTATATCATTGTAGGTCATCAATTTACACATTATTAACAGTGAACTGAAAATTTATTTGTGGAAATTTTGGAAAGGCTTTGGATGGTTGTGCATTCCTTTAGCTCAAACAGTAGGGCATGGCACTAGCATCGCAAATCATGGGTTCCGTTCCCAATGAATGTATATATATATATATATATATATATATATATATATATA
>NW_015505867.1:926142-930503 GCF_001515645.1 Sinocyclocheilus grahami
TTGTTTATTTATTTTTTAAAGACCAGCACAGTGTAAAACATTAGGACTGGAGCGAAATAATCAAATAAAAATACATTTAATTAATTGTTAACTGACTGAATGCAAAGGTTTGTGGGCATGTTCAAGAGTCAAATCATGGACAGGCTCAGCAATAGTGCTACTGTATGTGGGCCTGACATGGGACAATCCAACAGCAATCCATCAAAAAGATGAATCTATTTAGGTTTGCTTTTATCAATATCTGTGGTCTGAGGTTAGAGAAGAGCTACTGGATGAACACTTCTATGTGAGCCATAATGAGATATCATAATTGTTTGATTGGTTGTGTATATGTACACTTTAAAAAAAAAAGAAAACTTCCAAGTTGTATGGAGATTATCGTAGTGTGTTTTACAAGAAAATACTATAGGCTTTCTGCTTCAAAATGTCATGTTTAATTAAATATGTTATTTGCGATTATTTGTAAAATTTTCTAGCATTTTCTGAGTGAAAATTGTTTCACCACCAAATGTATTTCAGTAAACAAATCTTTTTTTTAGCTATTCCACCAAGAAACACAATAAATGAAGAAAAAGTATGATGCTAAAACTGTCTATATAATAACAGCAAGGGGAAATTAACCATGTGTTGAATGCAGCATGCAGATTTTTCTCTACCAGGAATAAAAAATAAATAATCAAACAAATAAAACCCAAACATTATTAGAGTTTGTTATTCAGAAATTGTATGAGGATGTGTGATTTTTGAAAAATGGACACAAAAAAGAATGTCCTTTTTTCCCCCCAGTACTCTAGTAAACACACAGAGTAGGTCATACAAACTGGGGGGCATTCGTGTTTCTTGAGGGGGCCTCGATAGAAATCGTAATCAGCAAGCTAAGGCAGCACAGGGAGCAAAGTGGCCGGGCGCTCATGGCGCAGACACTGCACACACACATATTTAGCTTATATTTTACTGTAAGCAGTCAGAGAGGGAATGAAGTGGAATAGTAAAATGATTACGATTATATCAACATCACTATAAAAAGTGCATCTTGTAGAATTATGGAAATACTAATTTAGCTGTTACATCTGACTGCTTGAGCTCCAATCCAGAAAATATATGCATTTTCCAGAACTCAACAGCTTCACAGATATGTTTAACGTACAATTTTAGTGTCTCGGTCATGTCATACCTGTAGTTTAATTGTAAATAGAAAAGAGAGTCTCATGGCAGCAGTCCAGAACGATCAGCTTTACACCCTCATAAATAAGAGTTTGATGGGCATTTAATTTAGTAAATTAATGGATCACAGTGTGAACATTTTAAGCTGATACATATGCATGCTTTAATAATGAACCTGAAAGGACCAGTAAGAGCAGATGGGCCTTATGATGAATGTGTGATTTGTGTGTGTGTGTGTGTGTGTGTGTGTGTGTGTGTGTGTGTGTGTGTTTGCGCGTACTTGAGTATGTTTAAGTATGTGTAACCTGCTATGCATGTTTATGAACATGCATAATGCAGACGATTCATGCATCTTATTGCAATTTTATGAAGACTTGATTTGCATTTTACTCCAAAAGACTTTATGGATAAACACACACATAAACAGACACACACACACATTCTCTCATCTTCCCACACAAACAGACAGGGATGGAAAGAGGGAGGGAGGGAAAGCAATATGTGTGCTCCGTCACAGGTCACTGCGTCACTCAAGGTATTGTCAGGAAAAGTGTTTATTCTCCATACTTCATAAATGTTGTCATTTAAAAACAACCATCCATGCTTTATTGTTTCCCATTATACTGTATGTTTCACATTTAGAACATTTCCTCCTCTTACTTCTTCATTTGTCCAATGCCTTGCTATTGTAGAACTGTGTAGGCACATTTCCCACTTATTAACAGACAAATGAAAGTGACAAGTGCCGCTATTGTTCACAATGGCCAGCCTGCCAAGACAGGCTTCACATTTTTTCAACACTAAGCCCATCAGGGGTTCTTCTCAAGTTACTGCAAACACTGAGTAAGGAACATTGGACCTTAGAAACTAAAACAAACATTTTTATTCATCAGAGGCTGTTTGGCCCAGACTTTTACTATTTTACCAGTCTATTCTTTTATTTCCTTCTGAAAAAGAACTACAGTACACTTTAGCACAATTTTATAAAAGAGTACTTATTAGGGAAATAATATACCTTATATTATATATATTATATACCTTAAAAATATACTTAAGTGTAAACTAAATGTAATGTGTTCGGCCACACAATAGCATGTTATTTACAATTAAATTTATTTTTTATTATTATTGTTTAAATGTATATTAAATGCAATTAGTTGATTTTAGAAGAGCTTTTTGACACTTAAATGGGGCTTAAGTAGATTACTTGTATTGTATTGTACTTGTACTTGTAATTACTTGTATTAAATCGAATTACTTGTATTGTCTTTTGCATTTTAGTACATTTTAAATATATTAAATGAAAATTTAATATAAAAACACTACAGTTGAAATTATAATCAGATACTTGACATGTGCTTTAGTATGTTGCTCAACACATCAAAATAAGTAGTTTTTTAGGGATGACAAAAGAATATTAAAACACAATGATTTAAAATGTACTTAAAAGTGGAACTTTTCATTTGACAGGGTTTTAAAAGTGTACTTCAGTGTGTTGAGAAATATAAGGTACACTTAAGTGGCCTTTTATTTAATTATTATTATATTATCTGCAAGTACAGCTTTTAAAACAAATATTTTATGATTTGTAGTTCGCTACATTTACATTCAAAACAATTAAGCTCACTTTTTTTCACAAGGGTCTGTATCTTCACAAAAACACACACAATGACATAAACCTTTAAATCAGATAACTGGAGATGAATATAACCCTAAATATGACTGTATTGTGCTGCTAGCTTTGGTTATTTACAGTGCTATAACAGCAGTGTGTTTTGCACAAATGATGGTGGGGGTTATAATTATAACAGTATACTCAATGAATTCTAGCAGGTCTCACATGACATACATTCCTGCTTCATTCAAGCTTATAATTTGCTTATTGAGGGTGACAGTGTGAAAATCAGCAACATTATAAGTTACTGGGCCAGTGACTCTTAGCCCACAACTGAGCTGTTGAATCAAGTTATTCGCGGGCAAAGGACAGAAGCAGTAAGCATATTTTGATTTCATTGTAAAATCAGTGGATTGTTGCCCTGATTGACCCATTTACAGATCTGTATAATTGACCTTTCAACCGAATAATGAGGTGATCTAGAGAGCCGAGTCAGCAAAAACTCTGTTTGCTCTGAGCATGTGAAGAAGGAAAGGTCTTCAGTTCCTCAGGGACTTTTTTCAAGGCCATTCACGCAAGACCATTTATAAGACGACAATCAAGGGTTAATTAGATTAGACAAATGAAGGTTTACTTTAATGATCTGTAGAAAACAGTACAGGCAAGTTTTATATATTACACACACATATTAGGCTTATATAATATAAAATACACATAATATAGTTTACATACATTTTGTTATATACATATTAAGAACTCCACCCAGTTTCTCTTTTCAGTGTGAAAGTTAAGAGCACAATGCATAGCCTATATCAATACATTTCACTCAAAATAGACATGATGGAGGAATGCCTGCAAAAAAATAAAAAATAAAAAAAAAATTATTAAATATAGAGTGTCATTTTTATTTTATGTATTTATTTATTTTCCCTCGGTCAGATGATACATTTTTTTCGGGAGGTGTGTGATCTTAACGCACAGCTACAGTTCAGTTCATCTGAGAGAGTATAAGCATCTCTCCGTCTACGTACACTAGCCAGTCACTGACGTACTCAATCCTCAGCAGACCTGCATCGCAGCTTCATCACTGATACCCAGCAAAAACTAGAGCAGAACTGATGCTCTGCTGCTTCATGTTCCACGTGAACATACTGACACAGTTTCGCTGGCACTCTTCTATGCTGGCTTTAAATGCTTCATTTATGTTATATAAATACACCATGGGATGAGACACTCCGGTACCCTCCAACTAGTGAGCGACGCCGCCGACGCGTCAAACTACAACGCTCGCACTATAGTCTAACTTTGTCTTGCGCACGAAGTGTTTGCAGTTCATTCATTATATCGGGAGGGTCTTGTTTTGTCGCGTCGCTCGCTTGCAGTGCAGGTGGGTGTTGTTCATACTTTGTGAAGGAGGAGTATGAGGAAAAGGCATTGACCGGAAAAAATCTTCTAGTGGAAGGCACACACACACACACACACACACACGCACACGCACACGAACACACACACACACACACACACACACACACACACACACACACACACACACACACACACACACACACACACACACACAAAA
>NW_015505867.1:930679-939849 GCF_001515645.1 Sinocyclocheilus grahami
ACACACGAACACACACACACACACGAACACACACACAATATTCGGGAACGCTAGAGGCAGTCGCGTAACACAAGACGCATCCAGACTCTCTAAATAGCCCAGAGCACCGGTTGCGTTACATAACGGGGATGCTCCACAAACGTTGTATATATATATATATATATATAGGAATAGGCTATAAATTCACGCGCATTGCATATTAATTTTATGATGCGTCAGAGCAGGGATGATGCTTACTGACGTGATCTGGGTTAATCGTTCAATAACAAAATGAAACTTACAGTATTAGCTATCATTAAAATAAAAAGGCATAGGCTAGTTTATGTTAGATTTGGAAATGGCTTTAAAATGTAAAAAAAAAAAAAATGGCAGGAAATTTGCTATTCAAGTTTCATTAGAAAAACACACATACAAACATTTGCAGATAATTTAACAGCATAAATACATAGCAAATAGCATTATACCTTATTGAACTGAACAATATTGAAGTATTGCGACATTCTATGATAGATATATGAGCTGAAACGCATTTGATAGCTTATCGGAGGTTTGACTTTACAAACGAAATGAACACAAAACGATGTCATTTTTAAAGAGCAAATTACAAAATGCAGGAACACTTGCGCCACTAGTCAGTAGCCTACTTACTGGTTGTTTTAACCACCCCAGCTGTTCCCTAAAACGACCCCAAAATATGACTATGCACAGTCATTTTATTCCGTATTTGAGCAAAATGTAAG
The DNA here is from genome assembly GCF_001515645.1 of Sinocyclocheilus grahami. Classification (NCBI taxonomy): domain Eukaryota; kingdom Metazoa; phylum Chordata; class Actinopteri; order Cypriniformes; family Cyprinidae; genus Sinocyclocheilus; species Sinocyclocheilus grahami. Next base: position 931,420 of record NW_015505867.1, read on the forward strand.
ACCGTAAAACTGAGCGGCTATCCGAGCGGCACGCACAGCGGGTTGCGATCCTCTGACAAGCCTCTGGTGCCTGTTCCAGTGGGGGCGGAGCGAAGAATAGGAGTAGAAAGTGATCGGTTCGCTCTACTGTCAATCAAACATTTCCACCAATGAACCCAATGAGCTGTTAAAGGGCCGGGTTCATAGGTACGCCTCCCCCGAAGGTTGCACCGCCTAGTGTGTGCGTATTTTATTTTTTTTGTAACCAAAGCTTGGATGTGTAGGACGTCACATGTTGTTTTTCCTCTTCACTCCAGTCACTTAGCGATATGTGTTATTTACTGTTAAACCGCTCCTCGCAGCGAACGCGCACTCCGAGCCGGGTCCACAAGAGAGTCTGACAGGATTATAACTGACTGACAGCACAAGTCAAGCAAAAGTGAGAGTTTTTCTTCACAGCATATATGAGAATGGCGAGTCCGCCGCCGACGGGAGGACAGCTGATTTCAAATATGACCGTGAAGAACAGCAACCACGTTAAGAAATGCGGCTATCTGAGGAAGCAGAAGCACGGACACAAGCGCTTTTTCGTGCTGAGGGAGCCGAGCGAGGGCTGTCGCGCCCGGCTGGAGTATTACGAGAGCGAGAAGAAATGGAAAAACAAGTCGGCTGCTAAACGGGTTATACCTTTGAGCTCGTGCCTGAACATCAACAAGAGAGCCGATGCCAAACACAAACACCTGATCGCCCTTTACACCAAGGACGAGTATTTTGCCGTGGCCGCCGAAAACGAGCAGGAACAGGAGGACTGGTACTCGGTCTTAACGGATTTAATGAACGAGGGGAAAGTGAGCGACGGCTCCGCGAATAATTCGGCGTCATCCCTCGTCGGCTTTGATGAGGCGAGCTACGGCGTGATAACGCCCGTCTCCGCCACTTACACGGAGGTTTGGCAGGTCAATCTGAAATCTAAGGGACTCGGACAGAGCAGGAACTTAACGGGCGTTTACAGGCTGTGTTTAACCAGCCGGACGATCAGCTTCGTGAAACTCAACACGGAGGCGGCGTCGGTGATTTTACAGCTGATGAACATCCGCCGATGCGGACACTCGGACAGCTTCTTCTTCATCGAGGTGGGCCGGTCCGCGTCTATCGGACCCGGCGAGTTGTGGATGCAGGCGGACGACTCGGTGGTGGCGCAAAACATTCACGAGACTATTTTGGAGGCGATGAAAGCCATGAAAGAGATGTCAGAGTTCCGCCCGCGCAGCAAAAGCCAGTCCTCAGGTAGCAACCCTATCTCTGTGCCCACCAGGCGGCACTTTAACAACCTCCCGCCGAGTCAGACCGGGCTGAAGCGGCGCTCGCGCACCGACAGCATGGCAGCGACGTCTCCAGTGGCGAAACTGACGTCCTGTAGGATCCGCACGGCCAGCGAGGGTGACGGCACCACGGGCAGCCCCATCAGCCCAGGCGTGAACAGGACGCATTTGAGCCGATCCAACACAGTGACAGCTCGCCCATGCAGAACATTCGAGTCGTCATCCCTGCAGCATAGCAAATCCATGTGCATGCCTGTCTCTCACTCCCCTCCCTCAGCTCCCAGCCCTGTCAGCCTGTCCTGCAGCAGTAACATAGAAAGCGGCCCTCGCCCCTCCAGCTGCACCGCTTCCATTTCGGGCTCCCCCAGCGATGCTGGCTTTATCTCCTGCGATGAGTGTGGCTCCAGCCCGGGTGATATACGGCACCTTTTAGCAGCAAACCGAAGCAACACACCCGAGTCACTTGCTGACACACCCCCCTCACAGGAGGGCACCGACCTGCACGGATACATGATTATGGAGAGGCCAAACATCTGTGGACGGCGAAGCGTCCGGGCAGCAGCTGAGGAAGGCAAAGGAGATTTGGAGAATGCCTACAGGAAGAGGACACACTCTCTCACCATGCCTTACCAGAAGAGGGTGCCATCACAAGTGTCCTCAGCTTCACTGGATGAATACACGCTCATGAGAGCCACTTATACAATTGGAGGCCATTCGGGGCGCAGCTCTCACACCGCATCCCCAAAGGTCACATATCCTGAGGATTACGGGGACATTGAAATCGGATGGTTACTGAAAAGTTCCAGCAGTAATCTGGGCGACGATGGCTACATGCCAATGACACCAGGTGTGGCTCCGCAAGGGGGGAAGGCTGACAACTACATGCCTATGAGCCCAATGTGCGTTTCTGCTCCGAAGCAGATAATCAACCCCAGGACGCACCCCCTCACTATAGCTAATGGTTACAGAACCAATTCCCCCAGCAGCTGTTCTCTGGATGACAGTGGCTACATAAGGATTCTGTGCGGCTCTAAGTTCTCCATTGACAGCTCAGATGGGAAACTGACGAATGGTGAGTACCTCAACATGTCCCCTGTAGATTCGGTCACGCCACCAGACTACTACCTGAGCCCTGTGGGTATGGAGCAATCTCCCTGTCTCCGACAGCTTCACTCGTTTAACTCTCTGCCCCGCTGTCATAAGCCCCAGCAGGCTCTAAAGGATGCGGACAATGATCAGTATGTTGTCATGAATCCTCAAAATCACAGAATAATAGAGGAGTCAGTAAGCATAGCATCCTCCCCTGCCCCATCACCTATAAGACAAAGCCGTACAGACAGCCTCATCCTCCGGCACAGGATCAGCCGGCCCACCCGCCTCTCCCTGGACATGTTCCGAACATTACCTAGTATGAATGAGCATCCCCTCCCCCCTGAGCCAAAAAGTCCTGGTGAGTACATAAACATAGACTTTGGACATGTTGCTGAAAGTTGCACTCCACCCTCCACTGCTTCCTCCGAGAGCCCAGTCTCATCCCTCGGATCATCCGCTGATCACAGGACATCCCCCCTTTCTGATTACATGAACATTAATGTGAGTTTGCAGTCACCCAAATCTGGAAATGCTGCTCCATCTAATCGTTTGGAGCCACTTCCAGAGCTCACACCCTGCCCCGCCCACCCTGAGGAAGAGGAGGAAGACGAAAGGTACCACCTCACTGCACAGGTGGCACCAGTGGGCCCGGTTGACAAAGCTAAAGACGATTACACAGAGATGACATTCGGCGTGCCTGCTTCCCCTCTGCAGCCTGTGTCGCAGCCCTCAGAAGGTGGGCAGACCATCAACCCATCCTCCTGCATGCAGAGGCTGACCATAGAAGAGACTGTGGGAGTGCCTGCCGTTGAGGCTTTTCTGCTGCGTGGCACCACTCTGGCCTTGGTGGACCCTGACCGAGGTGCCAAGGTGATTCGTGCTGACCCCCAGGGACGCAGGCGGCACAGTTCAGAGACATTCTCCTCAACCACCACTGTAACACCAGTTTTTCCCTCCTTTGCACATGACGCCAGGCGGCACGGTTCGGCCTCTGTGGAGAATGTGTCTGTTTCTGTGAGGAACAGCGAAGGATCGGATGAAGAGTATAACAGTCCCATGTGCAGGGAGACGTCGGCTGGCTTTCAGAATGGACTTAACTACATTGCCTTAAACTTGATGGATGGAGGACTTGACAGCTGTGATTCTCTTGTCCGGTTCAAAGCTACCAGCTGCTGTAAAGAGGGCATCAATGGAATACATGCCAGTCCGTATGCCAGCCTTGGGTTCAAGGAGACGGCAACAACAGTAAAAGGTAAGCTTTCTGAATGAAAAAAAAGAGATAAGTGGTGATGTGCAAGCTCACTACCTTCATTAGTTAATGTTTAGTGTCATTCCTTTCACACTATTGTCAAATGTTATGCTCTGAATTATTCAGAATGATGATTTAGCGGTGTTAATGTCTCAATATGACATGACAGTTTATTTTTTGCTAAAATAACAACAGCACATTACTTGTGCACCAGATGAATGTGGCACATGGCAGATTTCTCTCTAATGTGAGAGAGCTAATTGAGTAACTTGAGTGTCAGAATGATGGAAAAGTCTCTTTAAAAGCTGTGGCGCAGTTTTTTATTCTCAGAGACTGATCGCTTCATCCGTTCCTGCAGAGTGTTTAGGATGAAAACAGGTCAGTTAAAGGTTTTATTCCTCTGCACTGGAGCTGCTTATTTTTTTAAATGTTAATTTTGTTGACAATAGTGTGAGGATGAGGGATCTGTGGGATGCGGTCAGATTTAGAGGATGTAAATGCAAAAGAGAGAGAGCTCATATTCGCATGTCAATAATCCAGCAAAAGAGGAATCATTCCCAATATTTGCATCATACCTTGACTCATTCTCTGAATCAGAATTAGTCATTGTGTCATACTTGAGTGAACAGTAGCTCAGATACAAACAAGTGAGTCAGTTGTTTATCAGTTTTCAGGTAGAGGGTTTTAGGGCTGGAATGCAGAACATGTGCAAAGGTCGTTCTGAGAGGTTAATGTCGACTTGTTTTTCCAACCTGCCATGTTTCTTTTAAGGAATGACCCAGCTTTCGTTTTTCAGCAGGACATGAAAAACAAAGTTGTTTGTGTAGCTCAGAGATAAACGTGTGCTGATAGACACAGATATAGACTCACGTGGACGTTACACACTGAAACAAGTAGTAAGATAGAAGGTGTTTTTCTTGTCAAGCATGACTTTGCATAAGTGGGATTGCATGGAGGATGTAAATAATGTAAAAAACGAGTACTCTACACTTTGCTGAGACCCTTGCACTGACAAAAATCAAGGTGAAAGATTACACTCGAAGGACAGAGCGACTGATGAATGACACTTCACAAAAGAGTCTAGAAGCAGAAGCCTCTTAAAACAGCGCATGCACCATACAAGGCAAACAGACGACATCAGAAGCTCAATTATGATCTCTAGGGTGTGTTTAAGAGGGTTTGTGTTGGCGAAGCAGGTGTTTCTGCAGTTCTCTGTTTACCTCCACAAGTGGACGGAGCAGAAAGTTATAGCCACAGGCCACGGAAGTCCTAGAACAGTGGGAGGAGATCACAAAGAAAACTCGCACAAACATCGACACACACTCGCTAGCACTCAGCCATCCTGCCCTGTGATTGGTCACCGACAACATTCCACCAAAACAAAAGATGAGCCACAGAGACAGAACAGAGCTCTTATTTCCATAGAATTGCCTGATAGTCTTCCTGATTGGAACTTGCACCAGTATGGGATCCATTGAGCATGACAGCATGGATAGGCTGCACTCTGTTTACTACGCCAGCGTCTGTAATGCCACATTCCACTCCTTCCCTCCTCCCATCACTTTTTACACACTGATTTGAATAGTACATTTGTGAATGGGAAGCAGACGCATACTTTGACAAACACAACTACATATTTACATAGTGTGCAGGATGTTTGACTCAGGTTTATGACGACGCTTCATCTTGTTAGGACTGATTGGTTTTTGTCACACTCTGTTGTATTTAGTTCAGTGTTTTTTATGTCTGCGTCCTCACTGAGTCGTTGGATGTTAAAATACTCCAGCAGTGTGTTGTAAATCAGACTGGTCACCCCTGACCTGGCTTTGCATATAGAGGGCTATAGAGATCAGTATTGGGAGCACTGTGGGCAATGAAGCTTTTAGATATCTTTTATTTCCTTAGATTGGATTCTTTTCATTTTTGTGTTTATAATAACACTAGAGAAGAGAATAAACAATGTCTTATTAAAAATGTACCATTAGGACATTCCAAGAACTCATCTCAGAGAGCTGAATGTGTCTGTGAGGGGCTTCCTAAGAAGCTTTCCCCTGAGAATAGTGTGTGTTAGGGGCCAGGCCAGCAGATGGTGGGGGCCAGGGTCGTGCACCTGCCATTCCAAGCCGTGCATAGTGGTTATCAGGCCCATCAGAGCCCTGACAATACTCTAATGATTAGCGACCATCTGCTGCCCCAAACAACACCTCAAAGAGACATACAGGGAGATACAGTCACATAACCAGTAAAAACAGTTGGCACAAGCTTGAAATAAAAGTGAAATCTCTCTTTTGTTGCAGACACACTGAGTCCCGCCCCTTTCTGCTTTGATAGACTTGATTTAATTGAAAAGTACAGCAGTGAACGAGAGGTTGTGTCTATCAATTTGCTTGCTTTTATTTCTAGAGAACAGGCTCAGGCGACCATCCCCCATCAAAACACACACCTATTCCTTTGAATCCTAGTCCATAATCATACTATCTTTCTCTCTTCTTTCTGTTTAATATCTCCTTTGATTATTTTCATATTTGAGGGATTATTTTCATGTCTTGCGTTCTCCATCTATCTCCAATCATCACTCTGAATCTGCCTCCCTATCCTCTCTCTCCCTCTTCATGTCCTCCTTCACCTCTTAGTCCTGTTAATGTTGTTGCTGACTCTGTAAGTACCTGCTATTGTAGCAGATTTTATAGTGTTAAACTCATCCAAGATGTTCTGTTAAATGTTCTCACTGCTCCCTACTTTTAGCAGCACAGATAAAGCGGATTACATGCTGCCACAGATTAGACATTGTTGAGCAGCTTTATTTGGTGACCAAGTAAATGGCATACACCCACACACACTCACGGGATTATTCATCAATTTTTCATCATTTTTGTGTATGCATGTAAACTATATAACATTTAACATAACACTTTATGTTAGCATCCTGTACATTTAAAATCCCCTTTATATGTGTGTGTTTAGCATGTGGCAATGAGTGGGATGTGGCTGGAATAGATCATCTGAAATCTGCATAGGATGCTCTTTAAGAGCATGTGCCGTGTGTGGGAATAATTGCATGGCATGTGGCCTGATTCTGAATGAATGCTCCTTTTCTCCCCTGCTGAGCTAAGTGATCTGAGTGTGTGTGTGGCAGGGGGAGCAGAATATATAGTGATGCTTTACTGTCATCAAATGAATTTAAATGGTTTTATCTTTGCAAGCTTTTTGGGTTTGTTTAAAAGGGAACAAGTGTGGGATCTGCTGAGCTCACACACCCTTATGCACACACTTTCTTATTCATGGACTGGTGTCTATTTCCATTCGACCGCTGAGCTCTGTTGGCTTAGTTGGCTGTAGTGTTATGAGATTAGGCTGTGACATTTACACATGAAGATCATCACACCATGCATACAGTACAACCTTTTGCCTAGATATCTCTCTGCCACTCTTCCCATAGCTGATGATGTCCAGACTGTTTCTGTCACTGTAAAGTTACAGATTGCAATTTGATATTGATATTTAAATTGTAACACTAGGTTTTTTTGAAGCTATGGCCTAGCAGTTGGTGCTCATAGCTCCTATCCGTTGAGCTAGTTTGGGCAATGTGGATTTCCTGAGGATTTTTGTCTCTTCTTTCTCCATATAGGGAACTATAAAGTGGCAAAAGGGCTAAAATAAAAACGAAAACAAATCAAAACTCGTACAGAAGTCCACATACTTTGTAATGTTTTGTAACAGAGACAATTTGAGAGAGTCAATCCCTTCAATTTGAATTGTATGTGTCCATGGAAGTCACTTCTGCTACCTCAAACTCTCACTGAAAATGAATGACTTCCAGTTGCTTTGTTGCTACAAATCGCTGACAGTGTGAACATTCCTAATGGGAGTAAAACTGGAAGATCCTACTGAGTGAAGATGAACAGAGACATTATTTCTACCCCACGGGTTAAAACTGATACCCCCCATCTATGATATATGAGACTGGCATAGATAAATAAATTAGTAACGCTACCACATGTTTACAGTACAGTCAGTCACTCAACTGCTTTTCTCACTACAGTAAATACGTCTTGTGTGTGAGAACAGTTGTGTGTTTTATGTGTGGGAGAATGGCAGACTGTTCCCGGCCTGGCTGCAGGTGGCTAAATTTAACCTGTGTGAAATAAAAAAAAATGAGTTGCAGGACAAATGTGTGTGTAGAGAGGGGATAGTTTTTGGAGATTGGGGCAGCAGGTTCACAGGTTGTTGACTTGAACCAGTAGGGTCCGGATTACAGCTGCTTTAAATACCTGCGCTGATTTCTCACACAGACACGGGAAAGTTTCTATGTCGTAAATGTGTTTAGGAAGCGATATGTTGCATTCAGCTATGTAGATCTGAAGACTGAGTCTGTTTTTTTTTAGTTTGAGAGATCACTCTTGAGAGACAAAACAAGAGGGAGAGAGATGGGGAGGGAATTTGATGTCAGAGGGTCCAACAAGACCTCCTACTTATGGTCTCCATCTGCTCTTACTGATATTTGAATTTGAGCATACTTACATTTAGCTTTAATATTGATTGATATATATTTACTCATTGAACTGTTAGAAGCAGAATTTCCTTCAGAATTCTGTTTTGGTGTTATTTAAAATTGTTAAATTATAGTTATGTAATGTTCTGATTTTGATACTGAATTAGATTTATCTTAAATAAACAGTGTTTTTGCTTAATTTAAAGCCAAACTCGCATCAGTCATGTCAGTTAATTATTTTTTTTGATCACAATAATACAAATTTATAGTGATCAAAAAAAAAAAAAAAAAAAAAA
>NW_015505867.1:939903-964775 GCF_001515645.1 Sinocyclocheilus grahami
AGTAAAACTATTATATATAAATAATTAATTATATATATATATATATATATATATATATATATATATATATATATATATATGAATAATTCAAAGAACCCGCTCACAAGAGTCATTTGTTCATCAATTGGACTAGTATTGTTATCGTTAACTAAAACTTAAACATTGTTTTTGTTAATTGAAATAAATTTAAAATGAAATAACAAAAATATTAGGTGGAGAGAAAAAAAAAATGTTGCATTGTCAACTAACTGAAAAAATACAGTACTAAAACTGAAAAAGGATTACAATTACTAATACTAAAAATGAAAAAAAGCCAAAAAATTAATATTTAAAAATAATTCAAAAGTACATAAAATTACTAAATCTGAAAATGAAATTAAACTGAAAATATAACAAAGTGAAATCTAAATATTAAGAAACACTGTAATAGTATATAAAAATGTTGTTAAAGAGCACTGTTCGACTATAACAGCATAACTCTGAAGATTACTGTACACACTGAATAAAGTCAAGTCGGATCCGAGTTTGAGAAAAAATACATAAAATATATGCAGTTCCTCCCTCTGCTCATTCATCTCTCTGTGTCTCTGTTGAGTGTTTGTCCCATGACCTCATGGCTCTTTTTTTTCCTCCTCGTAAAAAAGCTTTTCCGGATCAGAATGGGAGATCCATGGAATTGCCAAGCTTCCTCTTGCTTAATTAAGCTCTGAAATTCAAGCTGCCTCTCTGACCTCTGCACACACACACACACACACACACACACACACACTCTCTCTCACATGACTCCGGCTCTGTGGCATCAGTGTGAATGTGAGAATCAGCGAGAGGGGGAAAGAGATCTCTTGTCTGTTTTGAGTCTATTTATACACATGACGAAAGCAGACCACCCGACACGGTGCTCTGAGAGTCTGGATACGAGCAGCTGAGCTCAAGTTCACTCCAAGGTTTCCACTGCGCTGTTACGCTGATGTTTCTGTAGTCAATATTGCACCTTTGTTTTAGAGGTGGTGTCTCTGAAGCACTCAGTGGTGACAGTAAAGTAGGTCAGGTAATTTAATGTCATTATCCAGTTATTGGTGACATGAAACTGGACACATATTTTACAGTCTCCACTGGGCCAAAATTTGAAAAAAACTCATCTAATAGTGTAAATTCTAAAAGGAATCTTCGAACTTTATACCATTATAAAAATATAAATAAAACAAATAACAGTAGGGATCAAACTCTGCACTTCATTTGTTGTTTACTTAATCGATACAATCAATAGAAAAATTAAGTAAACATCACATTTCATTTCTTGTGAAATTATACAATTCTAAACTTATTGGACTACACTGATTTTGCTGTATGTTTTTGAATCACTAAAAAGAATCAGCTCAGAAGAGTCATTTGTTTGTGAATCTGACTACACTGGTTTCACTTTACATTGTTGATTCACTAAAAAGAATCAACTCATAAGAGGCATTTGTTTATGAATTACTACTTAATAGGACAACAGTGATTAATCTTTTCAGAGTAGAAGTTTAATCTTGGGATTTTGTATCCAGTGCATTGACCAATTAGAAGCCAGGGCTGGAACCAACAGTTTACCAAAACTACTTGACCCAAGCAGCAATTGTTACTGTTGTAGTAGATATAGTTTTTATCATTGTTTTTTGTTTTTTTTAACCATCAGGGTGAGACAGCAGCATAAACATGTTTTCTGCTGTTTTGCCCACAGCCGGTGAATTTGTAAGAACAACAGGAAAGCACCTACTCCCCCGTCTCTCGCTTTTTCTCTGTCTTCACTAGTTGGCCATGGGCAAACAGATCTGTCAGCACTTAACTGGAAGAGTAATACATTGTAATACCACACAGAGGGAGGTATCAAAGAGCAGGAAAAGATGAGGCACTTTACGACCGTAAAAACGCTTGACCTCTTGCTGGCCCCTCCTCCCTGACTTTACCCAGCTCTCTGTGAGACAATGCAGCCCTACTGACGTTCATGGGAATTACTTCCATCCCTGTTGGAGTGGATGTTGTGATATCGGGCTCACATGCGGAAGTGTTCGGAATGTGTGCGGGCAGTCCAGATAATGGGAGCGATTATGGCGTGCCGTATAGCCGATGGCCATGAATCAAGGGTTTGTTAAGTGTGTGTGAGAGCGAGTCTCGCTCTATGAAAACACCCCTTGTTCTAGGCAGATGAAAAGCAGGAGGAGGAGATCGGAGGGGGGCAGTGCTAGAGTATGGCCAGGCAAGACAGGCCCATGTGGGGTTTGTGTTTGCAGAGACTTCCGCCCAGTGTGAGGCCTACATGCAAATGAAACCTCACAAACAAGTACAATGGGTGAGAGGTCAGGATAGCGATCTAGTCTTGTAAACAGAACCCAGACAGCAGCAAGAGAGAGAGAAGAAAACTGTCAAATGCCACTTTAATATTTACATTTCAAACATGAAGTTGTGTCATTTTTTTTTCCTCTTATGAGACCATTCACACAGTATGGATTCTTGCATTAATTGTATAAATTGTTTACATGGTAATGTGCACACACACAACTATTTTATATGAACTATTGGCCACATTTTACAAATGTATTCCCTCATTTAAGTTAAATAGTGGTCATGTTGTAGTAATTTATTCCCTTGTTTAATTTAATGAAATGATGGCCATAATTTTAACTAAAAAGAGTGAAAACATGTCCACAAATTAAGAATTCATTCGAACTACATATTAGTTTTCCCTGCACTTCTTGTGCGGGACACTGTACTGATGGCTAACAGTAATACTATCAAACTGTGTAAATGTTAAAAATACTGTGAAATGTACTTTGGTAACCCTTAAAAAGATATTTTCTAAAGTTTAAAAGAACCTTCTTGTAGCCCACTGGGGATCCCGATATTCCAGTTAGAACCCCCTCCCCTATTCCAACTTAACATGCAGAAACACTCAGATTGGTTCCCTTAAAAAGTGTAAGCAGATTGCTGAAAATCTAAGGTTGAGTTGCGTAGTAGTGGATGTGTTGTATTTTAGTGCTCTTTCCGTCAGCTGCATAGTGCTAAATGTCAGTGAGTGTTTCCCTCGGCTGTCTCTGAGCACCTGCCACTTCTGTTGCTCGTAGCGAAAGAGTGCACATTCCTTACTTGGTAAAGGAGAGAATGAGAGAGAGGGAGCGAGGGAACATGTAACCTTTTATCCCCCTAGCCAGCTTCATTCCTCATGTATAAATCACATATGAATGGTCATGGAAAAACACACACAGCTCTGTGAAAAGGGAAGATTTTCCTGACAAGGCACAGAGGAATATGATAGTATTTCAGAAAAATGCTGAAACATTAGTGAATGCCCATAAATGGCTGTTGTGTTATATGACAGCAGCGTGATCTTGTTGATCTCAAGGAACATTGTGTTTTCTTTCTCTGTCTGAATATTTATAGACATCGCATTAATGTGCTTCTCTCTCTCTCTCTCTTTCTCTCTCTCTCTTATTTCTTGCAGACTAAACAGAGCCAGTCGCCTCATTAAAGCTCCTTCACCTCTTCTCTCCGTCGAGAGGAGGAGAGGAGGCACTCGTGTGGACAGATGGACCACGTTGCTGCTGCTGCTTCAGCTCTCCGCTGATCTTTAACCTCCCGAATCCATTCAAATGGCAGTCGTCACGGCAACACGGACACTTGACCCCAGTGCGAGGCATGACGATGACTCACAGATACAGAGGCGGGACTTCCTGTCTATCTGTTACTCACAACAATCTCTTCCCTCAATTTTTGTGTTACGGACCTTTTTCACTGGTTTTGTTACGAGCTCCCCCCCCCAAAAAAAACCAAACACGAAGAGAAACATCCAGTCTGCACACGCACACATACACCTGTCACACAAGTCGCTTATTTATTTACCCCATGTGGTGGTATGTGTGCATGTGTTCGCGCACAAGCGGTTGCAACACTGCACAGAGGTGGCATTTCAGAAATTTACTCAACAATTGGAAATCGGAAAAAGCAGTCACTTGGAAACCCTACCTCAGAACGAGCCAGTTTATGACTTACAAAAAGATATATATTGAGAAATTAATTTATTTTTTACAAGTGAATGTTTTCGTAAAAAACACCAATCCAAAGCCTTACTGACTGTACTGTCAAACAGTGTTTCCTGGAGGACCTGCATACACTCACAAGAGTATCAAAGACAGCTGTTTGCCATGGTAACTGAATGTCTTTTACTGCAGCAGAGGAAGGTTTTGCACTGCAGTCAAAGATCTATGAATGCTATTTTGCATTCTACACAGATATTTAAATTATTTTAATAATATAATATTTATCTGAGCTGGTAAAGGACCAGATGGGTGGCCGCCTGCCTGCCATCCCGCACACATGCAAAGCAGGCTTCCAGAGCAGAGGAGTTATCAGTTTTGGAACGAAGCCACACGCGATTTACACACAACCCTTACGGTACGCTAGATGAATGATGTTGTGCACCTCAGGTCAGAGAGAGGAGCACCTCACCAAGCCTAGGCACACTAGCACACTTTAAATCACGGTCTTTACACCTTAACAACCCAGAAGCCTCTGCTGACTTGCCCTCTTTCACTGCTCTGAATACACAGGCTTCCCTTCACCTTACATCCGCACCCGTCGGCTCGCCGTTCGAGAGAGTGATAGATTCAGGGACGTCTCAGAAGGCCTGACACCATTAATGCTGCTCCCTACCATCAGACAGGGATAGACTCGTCAGAACCAATGCTTTGTCTTGCACTTACAAACTCCTTAGATTGTAACACAAGACACTTTTGAATGTAGAGTATTCTGGAGATCTCCACAGGAGACCAAATGCACGGCCTAAACATCCACAAACAGACTGATACTGAGGCAGAATCATTCAAACGCAAACAAGCGAAACAAAGTAAAACACACACAACTTGACTTAAGTATATGAAAACGTTTGCCTAGAAACCTGTACATAATGTATTAAGAGATTGCAACTGATGTTTTTGTTAAATATGATAACTTATGTCTTATATATGGTATGTGTTTGAATTAATTTCCCCCAAACAACTAAAGCACTAATGAAGGTACTTGCCAAAGCCTGAACTTTGGCCTTGCGCTTTTCTTTTCTAATTCTTCAGTATGTTTGTAAAAGTATGTACGCTGTACGATAAATGCCACTTCAAGGGTATTTGATAATGCTACAATACAGAAGAAAAAATAACTAAAATTCATTGAATGATACTTGATATTACAAAAATAGGTACAAATTCACAAACGGCATATGCAATATTTACATTTTTTTAAAGATTAGTTTACAGAAATGAACCAAATGTACAAATACTGTGTTAATATATTTAAAAACTTAAGATTTTTTTTTTTTTTGCTGTACAAATTTTTTTCTGCCAACTTAAAATGGAAAACTTTGTTTTGCTGTTGAATACTAACAGTAATTTCAGCAGTGTTCTTATGTGAATGCTGTTTCTCAGTATGGAAAGCTTGAATATTTCAATGCCTGAGCAAGTTTTTTATTTTTTTCCTGTGTCTTCCATTGTATATACTTCATATTATTTGCATTGTGATGCTACTTAGAAATGATAACTTAAACTTAGTGTAATTAGCATTGCTTTAGAAACTGTATTGATTCTGAATAGCCACATGCAATAAAAAAGTAACATTATTTAAAAAGCCCAGTGTCTCTGCTCATGTCTGTTTCATAGCTTAAATGACACTACTTGTGTGACTTCCTGAGAACAACCTGGCTCCGCCAGACAGCAGATGTCTTCATTCATCATCTGAGCAACAGAATACTCTGAATATATTCAACTTAAGTGATGTAACTTTCAAGGAGTCTGTGTGGTTAATTTAACGCAGACTAAACAAATAGTTCATGAAGACACTCATAATGGCTGCAGTCTGATCTACTGCCTGACCCGGAATTCATAACGGACTAAAAGGATTATGAATTTTCATGCCCAAAGATGAAAATGCCATATGATGAAGGATTATTAATTCTGAAGCCCCTACTAATTAAAATGGTAATTAAGTCTTGGGGTAAGATGGAATTGCACAGCCTGGTCAGTGCCAACAGTGTGGGGGGTTTGGGCCGGGCGACAAAGGATCAAAATAAACAGGTCTGGGATCCTTCCCTCTGGCCTGTCTCGGCAGATGCAGGGATTCCTGGTATCCTGCTGAGCTGAGACCGGCCGGCTTTCTGTGTCAAGACTCCCTGATATGTGCGGTCATTATGTCTTGACCAATTAGATTTATGCATAATCGAGCCAGCTTTGAGCAGTCCTTTTGACTCATGTCTCATTTAAAGCCGTGTCCACTTATGTGAATGCTGGCAGTTTCCCACAAATGTCAGCCTCAGAACGTCAGAATCAGTAAATGCACTGACTTCTGGGAACTGTCAGCCAAGCCTCAACTGGGCGAGTCAGACTTGCTTTTTCTGATATACTGTGTGTGTATATGACCGACACCAGGAAAGACCCAACAGGCGTGAATGAGAGTAGGAAGAAAGTCCCTGAGAGAAACAGCTTTCCTCAATTTGCTGACAATCCCATCATCCATCACAGCCCTCATCAGCCACACACAGCTTGTCTGGAACAACATGCTAATTGATCTTATTAAATAATAAAAGGTAATGGATGATTGAAATTCTCCTGTAGACGGGAGAATGGATGCTCAGGCTTGATAATGTAGAATGGGCAGTGTTTACTATAACTACTGCAGCACTCTGTCAATTTTTCTTTAGGTATATCACACAAAACATTTAAATCACTAGTTTAAGATTTACAAGTTTACACACATTACAGAGTAATACACTGTAATATTGAGGTCAATTATTATTTTCATTGTGAGACATTACAGCTGTTTTAAAAGTGAGGCTGGATGGAGATGCTGTGAGTAATAATAACAAGATTAAAATAAATTTAGTTTTTTATTTAATACAAGTCAAATATAATTGTATTGGGACAATTATAACAGTAAAATTATATGATTGCTTTAATATTTAATATATTTTTGAATAGTTTTCATTTTTATATTGTCCTTATTTTTGTACTTGTGTTTATAATGTTTAAAGTTTCATTGATATCTACCATGTAATTATTTTATAAAAGTTAAAGTTGATTTTAAATTAAATATTTTAATTGATAAATTTTTGTGATAGTAACAGCATAAGTATCTGCCATTTATGTTTATCTTCAACTTCAATTAAACTTAAATACTTTAAATTCAAAGACAGCAAAACCTCAGATGACAGAGAGAGAGAGAGAGAGAGAGAGAGAGAAAGTTGAAAATCTCTCCCAAATTGATACAGTCACACTTTTTAAATTTTTTGCCCTGGAAGAGAAAAGCCCTGGACTACAAAGCAGTTTACAGCACCACAGAGGGCTCCTGGCTGTCCTGGGGTCAAATCTATAAAACTTATTAGAGTAACAGCACTGATCTAAGGTAATTTTTAGTTGCATATTATTCCCCTATGCAGGTTATATTGAAGTGTGCTGTTCTACTGAGAGGAGTAATTAACTTTAATAATGAAAGTGAGAGAGAGAGTACAAACCATCTGAGGGTTAAACTAATCATGTTAACTGTATGAAACATGCTAAAGTGCAACATCTTAGATAGACATTATTCTGTAAGACAAAGTCCCTAAATGACCATATATACTACACTGTACCTTAGAGGGACTGGAGGAGCTAGAAGAGCTAATGGTGCAGACGAAATGTACACAATAGACAATTCTTGATGGCCTACAAGAAGATGGGCTCTACAGAGAACGCAAAGCAATCCAAATATGCATGCATATAATATATGAAACCAGGACATGTCCAGGAAAAATGCATGGTTTAGTATAATTAATTTATAATTATATACAGGTGCATCTCAATAAATTAGAACGTCGTGGACAAGTTCATTTATTTCAGTAATTCAACTGCTGTTCAATTGTCAAACTCGTGTATTAAATAAATTCAGTGCACACAGACTGAATTAGTTTAAGTCTTTGGTTCTTTTAATTGTGATGTGTTGTCTCACATTTAACAAAAACCCACCAATTCACTATCTCAACAAATTAGAATATGGTGACATGCCAATCAGCTAATCAACTCAAAACACCTGCAAAGGTTTCCTGAGCCTTCAAAATGGTCTCTCAGTTTGGTTCACTAGGCTACACAATCATGGGGAAGACTGCTGATCTTACAGTTGTCCAGAAGACAATCATTGACACCCTTCACAAGGAGGGTAAGCCACAAACATTCATTGCCAAAGAAGCTGGCTGTTCACAGAGTGCTGTATCCAAGCATGTTAACAGAAAGTTGAGTGGAAGGAAAAAGTGTGGAAGAAAAAGATGCACAACCAACCGAGAGAACCGCAGCCTTATGAGGATTGTCAAGCAAAATCGATGCAAGAATTTGAGTGAACTTCACAAGGAATGGACTGAGGCTGGGGTCAAGGCATCAAGAGCCACCACACACAGACGTGTCAAGGAATTTGGCTAGTTGTCGTATTCCTCTTGTTAAGCCACTCCTGAACCACAGACAACGTCAGAGCTGGGCTCTGGGCTAAGGAGAAGAAGAACTGGACTGTTGCCCAGTGGTCCAAAGTCCTCTTTTCAGATGAGAGCAAGTTTTGTATTTCATTTGGAAACCAAGGTCCTAGAGTCTGGAGGAAGGGTGGAGAAGTTCATAGCCCAAGTTGCTTTAAGTCCAGTGTTAAGTTTCCACAGTCTGTGATGATTTGGGGTGCAATGTCATCTGCTGGTGTTGGTCCATTGTGTTTTTTGAAAACCAACGTCACTGCACCCGTTTACCAAGAAATCCGTTTACCAAGAAATTTTGGAGCACTTCATGCTTCCTTCTGCTGACCAGCTTTTTGAAGATGCTGATTTCATTTTCCAGCAGGATTTGGCACCTGCCCACACTGCCAAAAGCACCAACAGTTGGTTAAATGACCATGGTGTTGGTGTGCTTGACTGGCCAGCAAACTCACCAGACCTGAACCCCATAGAGAATCGATGGGGTATTGTCAAGAGGAAAATGAGAAACAAGAGACCAAAAAATGCAGATGAGCTGAAGGCCACTGTCAAAGAAACCTGGGCTTCCATACCACCTCAGCAGTGCCACAAACTGATCACCTCCATGCCACGCCGAATTGAGGCAGTAATTAAAGCAAAAGGAGCCCCTACCAAGTATTGAGTACATGTACAGTAAGTGAACATACTTGGTGGGTTTTTGTTAAATGTGAGCCAAAATCGTCACAATTAATAGAACCAAAGACTTAAACTACTTCAGTCTGTGTGCATTGAATTTGTTTAATACACGAGTTTCACAATTTGAGTTGAATTACTGAAATAAATGAACTTTTCCACGACATTCTAATTTATTGAGATGGACCTGTATATAACTAGTGTTGCAAAGTGTTGTCCTCAACTTCAGCTAGTGTTAGCATCTTGCAATTGTTTAAATTCCAAGGCTAAACCTTTAAACAGCAGAAGAAAATATCTCTTTACCTCTAAATAATTTTTGTAGAAAAATATTTTCCAAAGTAAAACATTCAATATTAAGCATGTGCTGAAAAAAGTTGTGGTCACATTTACTGCTGTACAGTGAATTTCTGCTAATGAAATCTAGTAATTTCAATATGAATCCACATGGTTGGGAATTTGGAGAGAGGGTGAAATATTTCTTCACACAGACTTCGCAACAGATTCACGCTGTTCATGCCGATTCGCTGTTATGATAAACAGAAAACCGCTTGGTTAGAAATTGACAAATCGCTACACTATTGACAATAGACAATGTGTTTTTTTTTTGTGTGTGTGTGTGTGTTTTATTTTTTTGCCTGTGAAATTTCATTATGTGATCGTACCATTCTAGCGTGTTTGTTCGAATTATCAGAGACGAGAATTTTTATTTCTTGTTCTCTGAGACACATGAAAGTCATAGCATGCATTGCTCAGCAAGTCTGCTGGTGTTTTCCTGAACGTAATGGTGAGGCTGAGGTGAGAGTTTCTCAGCTGATTCATGTTGTTTGCCTGCAGCACAGGACTTTCAGCATTGCGTAAGTGCTAGAATATTGTTTTCTTTGCTATTTTTTTTTCTGCTGCTGATGTGAAGGCAGGCTCAGCGGAGGGATTAGTCCTCTTCCACCCTGCCTCTCTCACTCTTTCTGTCTCTCCCTTGCTTTCTGCTGCTACGCAGGACAGATCTGACCTGCAGAAACTCGCCAGACAGAGAGATGAACTATCAAAGGCACCCTCTTTCACTCTTTCCTTTGCTCTTTCTGTCTGTCTGGCAAACAGATGCTGATAGGGCAGACAGAGTAATAGGGTTGCTCCATGCAAACGTGCAATGAACAAAGACAGCATGGGAAGTACAAAGAGCTCATGAGACTGAAAACAGACAAACACAAACATCTGAGCACACCTGGGATGACTCATTATCAACTTGGCCGGCATTCAGGGGGTGAGCTCATGGTCCCCCCTCCCCCCTCTCTTTTTCCTCTTTTGCCTTTGTTGTTTTTCCCAGAACTCTCCACAGCCACCGCAGCAGCAGGAGGGAGGGGCGGGGTTTAGATAAGACCTGCCCACAGCTCACCTGCATGAACATATAAACAACATGACTTCGGGTGCTTCTCAAACGGAAGGCTGCATCCTACCGAGGCTGCGTCCTTCTCAGTCCTTCAGAGTCTTGTAGGTTAGAGTCCTCCTCGGCATTAAAGGGGTCCTATTATGCTTTTTCACTTTTTCAACTTTACTTAGTCTGTAATGTTGCTGTTTAAGCATAAAAAAGATCTGCGAAGTTACAAAGCTCAAAGTCCAATTCAAAAGGAGATATTTTATTTAACAGAAATCACTTTTCAAAAACTACAACGAACGACTCGTTTGGACTACAACCAGGGTGCGAACTATGGGGGAGCTAGGGGGAGCCCGGCTCCCCTTAATAAGACATGGGCTCCCCTGAAAACGTGATTTGTGAAATTTTGGGGGGGTCTCAAAAAATATTGACAATGTGTTATTTTGACGTGCAATTTCAGTTTTGTGTAATGCGATCATCGTGGATAATTATGTGTAAAATTGCAAAAATATCATTCATTCACGCATGACGGCTATTTAAACCTAATTCACTTCAATAAAGATAACTATACATGCTATTCTTGTCATGAGCATCAAGGTGTGGGGGCGCTGCGGTGCAAATTCCACTCATGTTTAGTACATGTTAACTCAAAGATTCGTAGAAAAAATATAAACGTTGGACTCTGTGGTCGATTCTGTGTTAAGGTAAGGCATGTTATTCGCAATTATGTGTTGTGGCTGGGTTGCTATAGGTCTGCGTGACTCTCGATGTCTTAGGCCTAACTGAACGGAGGAATTATAGCATTCTTCTGTAGCCTGACGATGAGTAACTGTAACCGTTGTTCATGTGAACTCAAAGACAGCCTGATGCTTTGTATATAGACTTTTTGTGGGTGGCTGTTTGTTGTTTCACCAATCAATTTGTGTCAATAAAGTATAATAGGGTTAATCCTGTATAGTGATTTATCCTATATAGTGCTTGCATAAAGCAAGTAGTGCATACACTTGTAGCTGTTATGCATCTTTGTAATTCATTGTAAGCCTCCTTTTGAGGCACGCGCATGAACCACCGCCCCCCCCCCCCCCTTTCCCCCCCTTTAAAAACTAGAGAAGGTAATGAGTGTTATCACTATGTCGGAGACACGCTAGCTTTCTCAAGGCAGACGAACTTAGAGTGGTTACAATCATCCGGGTTTAAACCACGCTCAAATTGATTTGATATTAACGCAATACTTACTATGGTAAGGGGCGTGACATTTCCCGACCAGGCACCGAGTGCTGCCAGTCACAACACACACTGGCCCAGCTAACCAATCACAGCACATTTCGTATTTCAGAAGGCGGGCCTTCATTTGATTCAGGAACTATTCGAGCCATTCATGCCAGACTGGGAAGAGAGGTGTTGTAATAATGTAAAATATGTGAAAAATAATGTGTTTTTCGAACAACCTAGTATGAGAGCCTGTTCTAGTACACCCCCAAAACAAAATCAAGAATTTGTAAAAGAGCATAATAGGACCACTTTAAACGCTAGAATGAGACAGTCTAGTAAGTGTGCGTGGCTACGTCACATATGTTCACCGCCACGGCACGAAAATACTAATAAAACTTAGTTTTGGAAAAATACTTTATTACAAATCTTTATATTATTTTGCTTTCTATTAATGCAATACAATGAATCACAGCCGTTTAGTGGCTTACATTATTACAGGTTTAGCATTTAGTGAGTAATTTGCACCAAAACAAAAAATAACAACTATGCTTTCATGTCTGAAAACATTATTTTTGTCTTACATTTCATAATAAATTCAGACAAGCTCAGTACTGAATCGTTTTTCGTCAGTTTATTTTGATAAAATGGAATGGGTACAAAGGACTGTGGGTGATTGAAGGTCGCGGAGGATACATCCCATGCATCCTTCAAATTCAGCTGAATGAAGGACGCGAAACGAAGGCTGCCTTCCAAGGATCCTTGCGATTGAGATGGCCTTCAGCGACGTTTGATGACGTGGCAGCTGAGATATGCAGCCTTCGGAGGATGCAGCCTTCCGTTTGAGAAACACCCAGTATGTGCTTGTGTGTGTGACAGCGTATGGTCCCACTGAATCATGGGAAGACAGGTGAGAACGGTACCTTGCACAGCTAGTAAAGGGTAAAACAGGTCACATTGTGAAGAGTGGGGTAAGCTGTGCTATATTTAACTTAAACTGTCCTCTAGACAAGAAGAAATTAGCATCTATATAATAGAAATATGACTTTTCACAAAAAAAGTTGGGCCAGTGACACAGCTTACTGCAACATTGGTCATGTGTCAAGGGCTAAGAATGTTTTAGATATAAAAAATTTAAATCTTAATGCAAAATTGTATTTTATTTATACACATCTGCCTTCACTTTTTTTTTTTTTTTTTTTTTTTAAAATATAATAAATTTTTAAAAATTTTTTATCAGGCTCCTATGCTTAGGTTCAGTAATTTCACTTTAATGGCAATGTATAGGTCCTTTTCTATGCAATTAAAGTGAAATAACTGAACATAAATATAGGAGCCTGATAAAAATGCTCATTTTAGGTGAACATTTCACTTGGCACTTAGAGGCTTTTGCATCTGAACTCTTCATATATTAATGGCATGATTTTTTAGCCAAAAAAATTCACTCACACAAGTTTGTGTGTGTTTGTGTATTATTTTAAGAATTTTTATTTAGCAAGGACACATTACATTTATAAAAGTCACAGTGAAGACATCCATAATGTTACAGAAGAATAAAATACTAATAAATAATAAATGTTTCTTGAGCATCAAATCAGCATATCAGAATGATTTCTGAAGGATCACGTGACACTGAAAGCTGGAGTAATGATGCTGAAAATTCATCACAGGAATAAAATACATTTTAAAATATATTAAAATATAAAATTTACAATATTACTTTACTGTATTTTTTATCAAATAAATGCAGCTGTGGTGAACATGAGAGACTTGTTTAAAAACATTAATAAATCGTACTGATCTCAAACCATTGAACGGTATTGTGTACATAGCTGTATACATTAATTTAGTCAAATGTAGATCTGGATACCTTTTCTTTGACAAGAAACTTGTTTTATTTTTGCTTTCACGTGGAAAAAAAAGCAGGCAGCTGTATATGATTGGACCTTTCTAAATATATGGTCATGCTATAAATATTGTTCAGTGTTTTCTAGATTGGTAGTGACACAGCTCTGATCTTACACCACTCTCTCCTAAACATAAAGCCAGCCAGCTGCAGAAAACAACCACAAAACAAACATGGAATGTGGCTGGAAAATGGTCGAGGCCGAAAAAACAAAAAACACGACTTCTGAAATCAATCAGGCTGATAAGGGTGTGTCCGTGAGTCACACATTCAGAAGAAATTCTGTGTCAGCTTGCAACTTCATGTGTTTCTCATGCATTCTCTGGCTCATCAGTGTCTCACAAACATGTTGACTCTCTAGTAGGAGCTTACAGGAAACTCTTTGAGAAAATATGCGGGAATTAACCAATTCTCACTCACTAACACTCTCTCACTTTCTCTCTCCTTGCTCAGACAAGTCATGGAATGTGGCCTCTCTCTTCTTCTGCTTGCCGCTTCCTTCTTCCCTGCTTGTTTACACCTGGCCGCAGCCTGTGGCTCTTTCCCAGGCCTGGCTGGGATAAGAGGGAATGTTTGCTGTTTTCGGGGGCTAAGTCCAGACTCCGACCTCTCTCACACGCCCAAACCAGCACGCAAACAACAATGGATGACCCACAACCACATCCACCCATTCACAAAAGTCATGATCACATCAGGTTGAACCACTAACCTATACAAAAGTACTGATTTATCTCAGCTGACATTTTTTCTGACATGTTCTTCATTATAACAACACCTCGGAATTGTAGTCAAGACACACTACAAGTGATAAGCAGGTCCATACAGAGTCTGCGCCCACACAATTCCCCAGAAACCTGTCATTCATTGTGTATATTTATGTAAAAAATTTTCCTGTGAGGTTCTAGTACAGGGATCAACAACTGTAGGCACCGCTAGTGTCAGTGGAACACTGGAACATGAACAATAAGACATTATAGAACTATTATATTTATAATTTAATTGTCTTCTTAGCAGAAGACAAGCAAAGGCAAATGGAGTGATACCAACAGTGAAAAGTCCCAATTCTGTTGGACTGGCCAATCAGATGAAAAAAAAATGCTAATGTAGATTTTTTTTTTTTTTTTATTAATTACTTTTAGATTCTAATCGATTATGATTATATTTACATAAATACTCTTTATATTTCATTTATATTTCCTCATAGTATATATATATATATATATATATATATATATATATATATATATATATATATATATATAATCCAGTTTTAATATTTTAATTATTTTTATTTGTTTTTGTTTTTTAATCTAAATACCCAACATGTATGTTAAGTTCGGGAAGTGTATAGGGTCACTAGCGACTTGAGGTATGCAATAGTGTAGGCTAAGTATATGGATGTGCTGGGGAAGTGTGCTCTGACAATAACAGTGATGGTAAAATCATCTGCTCAAATTAAACTCATCCAAGTTTAAAAAGGTAACACATTATGCTTTATTCTTTTCTAATTGTTAATAAAATATCATGAGAGTTTTATGCTATTGCAGCAGTTAGAGATCCATCAGTGTTAGATATATAGATCCAGGTTGCTAAAGACCTGAATATGTAACAGTAATTGACGAAACATTCATGTATTTAAGGGTTAAACTTTGTGAAACAACTTTGCTGAAGCATTGTCTGTTTTCTTGCAGTTTAAAATCTTATAATGTCTGAAATTTTACAATGTTAAGCATTAAAGGTCAAATAGTCAATTTAATTGATGGGGTCTTAATTACAACAATAAATGTTAGCAGGCTATCTCTACCATACTGATCTCTAGAGAGAAAGCCATTCTACCTGTCCCACTTTCTGTGGAATAAAGTCCTTTACAGTCGCTACTTAAACGGTTCCTGCAATAATCTCATAGAAAGCATTAAATTGACCTTTATCATACATATCGACACACTGACTACGTTTACATGGACATCAGTAATCTAATAATTTACCTTATTCTAAATAAGCCAATATTATGATTATGGTGTTTACATGAGTGGCTTTTAGAATATTCCTTTCATGTTCCTGTTTTACATGTTATAGTACATAGTTCGATTAATGGCACACGTCATTATGTCCCCACGCGACGCCATCTGACGTCCCCTCCGGAATTTCTTGTATAAACATATAGTTCGTCTTCGTGATGATGCCATGTACAGTTTTGGGTGTTTCATTTTTAATTTTATGAAAACTTCAAGTGCAGTTAATTATTTGTACATGCATACAGACGATGGAGGTGTTGAAGCTCTTTATTTGCCGTCAAATGGTTGAGCACTGCCATGTGTGTATCCTGTCGCAAAATGCGGCGAAAAGTCCTACACGACGGTTCAAATGTGGTTAAGGTGTTTACATGTCTATACTGCACTTCAATAATGCAACTAAAATAGGAATACTCCACATGTCTTAATTCGATTAGTGTTTACTTCGATTATGACTTTAGCCGGATTAAGGTAATGAATAATCTCTGTTTACATGATAGATTCTGGTAACACTTTATTTCGATAGTCCACTTTAGACATTCTATTAACAGTAAGTAACTTTGTAACTACATGTCAACTAGCAGTTAGTAGAGTATTAGTAGACTGTCTGCTTAATATCTTCAAACACTTTCTTTGTCAACTTATTCTACTAACCCTAAACCTACCCTAACAGTCTACTCTGAGAGTTAGTAGACATGTAGTTGCAAATTAATGAGAATTAGTTGATATGTAGTTGACATGTAGTTACAAAGTTACTTATAGTTAATAGAATGTCTAAAGTGGACTATCGAAATAAAGTGTAACCTAGATTCTTAATCAGAGTATTGTCTTAATCGTATGAAAATTGTCCATGTAAACGTATTGATTGTTACAACACTAATTTTATGTTTTAAAACAAATTATAAGTAAACTGTTTGTGTTTCTTGAAAATGATTGCTTCAATTAATGCTTTGTGAGATATAGAACCTTATAATTCCAAGCATTTATTAGAATTAGAAGGTTCCATCTGCATTTGACCTGTTCCAAAAATTCCCATTTACAAATTTGAGAGGACTTTGATATTGTACATTTAGAATACATTTAGGGTCTCTGTCATTTTCATGTATGAAAGAGACTTGTTCTCCATTTCATTTTTTGCTATATAGAATGCAAAAACGTTGAAGTTCAATATCTCAAAACCACTCAGAATGCAGATAGAACCTTATAATTCCAAGCATTTATTAGAATTAGAAGGTTCCATCTGCATTTGACCTGTTCCAAAAATTCCCATTTACAAATTTGAGAGGACTTTGATATTGTACATTTAGAATACATTTAGGGTCTCTGTCATTTTCATGTATGAAAGAGACTTGTTCTCCATTTCATTTTTTGCTATATAGAATGCAAAAACGTTGAAGTTCAATATCTCAAAACCACTCAGAATGCAGATAGAACCTTATAATTCCAAGGTGGCGATTTTAAATCGATTCACACCGATTTTATACAACCAGTGCAGAAAATGAGGAAAAAGTCCATACATTCCGTTTAGGCTTGGTCATGACTCAGTAAATGTGTGGTTGCAGTCCGATACCTTTTTAATCAACAACACACTCCCACAACAAGTTCTTGAAACAAAATGTGTTATTTGTCTCTTTGCATGTGATTAATGTTGTTGTGTGATTTCAGTGATAATGGCCTGATGAAACCAAGGAAATTGTCTTGTTTACTACATTCTTAAGGTAGTTGTGCAACTTTCATCGAGGAGGAAGTCTCTTTCATTCGCTTTATCGCTCTCTCTCTTTCTCAGTGTTTTGCGATATCTAATAGTGGGGTGGGTAAACACAAGACTCAAGTGACAGATGTGAACTGAAGCAATTAATTTGTGTGTGTGTACTCTCCTGACCATATGTGCATGCATGGGAATATTTCTTCTCTTTATTATGTATCTAAAGCAAGATATGTACTAATATAATAGATAGATAGATTTCATTTTTTTTTATAGAGGAGTCAGTTATATTACTGCCCTGTTTCCAGCTCCGATCATGGTGTTTAAATGTGTGCTGTTATCTCTCTAATCATGGACGTTTGAGTGAGAATCGTTCATTGTGAAAAAGTGCAACGCCACTGATCTTGCCAAAGAAAAATAAAGCTCACACACTCTCTCACTGGTGTTAATGGGTACATGTGTGTTTGTGTGGCACAATGGCTGGTTATGTAAGATCAGACCTGCCCCAGAGCTGACCCACATCTCTACACACATGATGAATCCTTGTCTTTGTATTACGTACGTGTGAATATCAGTGATTTGTGGGACCAAATAGGCAACAGACCTAAAAAAAAAAAAAACAAGTAAAAATTTATGTATTATTCTGGATTGTTAAATATGTTTAGAGGTATTCATTATTCATTCTTTGTTGCAATATTATGCATATTCTTATAAAATGTTTTCCTTGCCTATCACTCAATGTCAACACCCTCCGATACATAAATAATGTGTCAAATATTTATTATAAATATTGACAAATCTAGCATTCACTTCAATGAATAAATTAATTAATAAATTGAGGAAGTTTCAAACTGCAGGATGGTTTTTCTCAATATTTATGGTGTCAACAAAATAACCGTATGTTTCATATCGCACATGTATTAAATTGTTGAGAAAACTTAAGCAAAAAAGCAACTTCATGCATTCAGATTTGTTTCGTCGGTTTGAATTTGTTTGTTCACTAAATGCAAAATGTATGAGTCAACCAATAAATTAATTGAGGAATTTATTTTTCAGATTTCTTGTTCAGCAAATTTTCAATTGATACCACAATAAAGAGATCTATCATTTTAGTAGCCATACATACAAATATAGGGCACTTTATGAGACACTTATTATGTGAAGTCAATTATGCTTTCTTTGTTTCTGAGAACACATTCAATTTATGAAGTAAAGATATCTTGGATAGAGTTTTCGAAGATACACTTGACACACAAGAATGGTGACAATCAACACATGTAAACAACAACAAATAACTAACAATAATGACAAAACAGCAACAAAAATGTAAACAAAAGTCAGCAAACAGAGAAACAATAATTCCATAATGCTGCAATGCATGCTGGGAACGTGCAAATATTTAACATTTTAGCAATAGTGTTACTTAAAATAACAAATACTATAAACTCACCAGAGCCTGTGGTATTGTTGAACTCTCACAGGTGACATTTGGAAAGACCCTTCAGGGTGAAGACTGACTTGAATAGTATTTACATTTTAAGAATGTTTTAAAAGATAGCTGACCGTGTTGACAAAATGTAACCTCATAAAAGAGATATTTTTTTCAAACGAACCCTTTGTCTGTTATCATCAACTGTTTAACATAAAAGTAATCAGTCAGGACATAAAATAAATATTTAAAAGATATATACCCATTTTCCTTAGGTTTAATATTTGAATGCACTGTATATTTAGCATTAAGGTCTGAGGACAGGTGGTTTTAGCAGATATCTCATAATTTTGATCACATAAACCGAAATGACATTGTGAAATGAATTAATCTGATTAATTTCAAAATTGAAATATTGCTAACCATAAGGTAAAGCTGTGGGATGTGTTTTGTTTCGTTTCTTGAGAAACTGATGTATTTCATTACCCACCTCATCATTTTCATTCTCTTTAAGTTTGTTTTCCCTAATTTTCTTGTTGGTTGCAAAGACACAAAAGAGGCAAACACACACAGAATGACAGACAGACAGACAGAGACAAAACAGCAGGCATGTAGACAAACACAAGCGTGTGGAGCTTGGAGCTGGCCCTTGAGAGGGGGCTGGGTGAATGAGTTTGAATCAAGCCTTTGGGGAATTAATGCTTTATAGAGTCCCTGTGCTGGGGGGAGGGACAAATAAATAATTAGGAGCAGCGCCGCTCACCAGCCTATAGCCAGAGAAGGTACGGATACGGATGCTGGTAAACACATTCACATAATGAAATGAAAACAAATGACTGCAAATGAAACAGCTATCGATATCTATCTTTCAGGATATGTCAACAATGAACGCCATCGATCAGACTATTCATTTCATTCGGTGTTGCTGTGTTAGATCTCCTCCCTCTTGCTGGGATAGACTCCTAGCTAAACAAACACGGCTAATATTGTTCTTCAAACAGGCAGGGCTGTGGGGCCGGAAGCACCCTTTCCTCAAATATTTATTCTAGCCTTTCTGCATCTGAATACTAAACTTGCTATCATGTAACTAGTTCTGAGTGCATTTGTTTGGCTTTTATCTTAGCTAACGGCATTGGGAATTTTTTTCTTTCTTTTTCTGTAAACACAGGCATATGGTTAGAATAGCACACTACCATGCTATCTTTCTATTTCTGCAGAATGTAGTATGAACACTGTGCAGAGTATGCACATTTCTTGAATATCCAGATGACCTACAACATTAAAGGGGTCATATGATGCGATTTCAATTTTTCCTTTCTCTTTGGAGTGTTACAAGCTCTTGGTGCATAAAGAAGATCTGTGAAGTTGCAAAGACTAAAGTCTCAAATCCAAAGAGATATTCTTTAAAAAAGTTAAGAGTCAGCCACACCTACCTAAAACGGCTCGTTCTAACACGCCCCCACATATCTACATCACTATGTGGGAAGATTTGCATAATGCCGCCCAAATGTTCACGCAAAGAAGGAAGGTGTAACTTTTATTCTCGCTGTAGTATTGTTGTTGCCGCCGCCACGTCGTGAAGACGCTGTGTTTCGTTGTGAAAGCAAAACTACTTTGTTTGGCCTTCCAAAAGAGGACGATATCTGCTTCGTCATGCCTGGAGCTGATCCGTGCTGGTTGCTGAGGAAATACTACAACTTTGCGCTCTGGCTTTCGTCGGATCGCCTTTCACCGTGGACGAAGCGGAGTCCAGCCCGGGGTCGCCACATGTGTGGTTGACGCTGTGTTTCGTTGTGAAAGCGAAACTACTTTGTTTGGCCTTCCAAAAATGGACAGGACTAGAAATCTGTGGTTAAGTTGTATTTACAACACTGTTCTAGAACAGTTCAACCCAAATATTCAGATGTGTGCTGCGCATTTTATGGAGGACTGTTTCCTGATCCTGGGAGAGTAGACTACAATGCCGGCTGTTCTGACTCACAGACTGTAAGTACTTTTTTATATTTAAAGAGTTTTTATATTTTATATATTTAAAGCGAGTTTTTTGGGCAGTGTAGAGTAGGGCTTGTTGTTTGTCATTTCTCCGATCACAAATCCAGACATGGTTTTATGTTTACGCCGCGCGATGCAATGCGTAAAAAGACAGTATAAGTCATTTTAATCCATAATTATGTCCCCACTGGATGCAACGAATGCCTAGTTTATAATGGGTTTTCATGTTTTTGAATCATCGCTCCGGCCTGACAGGGCATCATCACAGTATGGTGAGGGGCGTAACATTTCCGTCACACGCTTGAGGTATTCGGCCAATCACAACACACTGGATAGCTGGCCAATCACAGCACACCTCGCTTTTTTAGAACGATGAGCTTTGTAAAAATCGACGCGTTTCAGAAAGGCAGGGCATAGAGGAGAAACAATAATGTACAGTATGTGGAAAATAATGTGTTTTTTTAACCTTAAACCGCATAAACACATTTCATTACACCAAATACACAAAATAATGTTCTTTTTAGCGGCATCATATGACCCCTTTAACCAAATGAGCAGTTTATAGAACACACTGCACTGTGACAAACAGAAGTTCATGTGACAACAATGTTTGAAAACATTATTTATAGAACATATAATATGCACTATACAATGTGCAGTATACAATGTGCAGGCTAATGTTCTGTCAATGTTCTCTCATAGGTTAACAAATATTCTTCCGGCAACGTTTCAATAGAATGTTCATTCAAATTTATTAATGTTCCCAGAACATTGGCACATGCAAAAACTTTATTTAAACGTCGTTTAATGTGGATTTTTAATTTTTTTGAAACATTTTAGTTGGATGTTCATATGATTGTTTTTAAATGTTACTTGTTTTAGAACATTCAGAGAACATTCAAAAGTAATGTTCCCATAATGTTCGTATAACCAAGAAGAAGAAGAAGAAAAAAATATTTTGGATATTTTAACATTTTGAACATTCTGAAATAACATTTTCATAACCTTTTGGAAACTTTAGAACAAAGGAAATGGAACATTCCCCTAACGTTCGTATAACCAAGAAAATAAATAAAATAAAAACATTTTTAAAAACATTTAAAAACTGGATGCTTTAAAATTTTGAACATTCTGAAATAACAGTTTCATAACCTTTTGGAAACTTTAGAACAAAGGAAATGGAATGTTCCCCTAACGTTCGTATAACCAAGAAAATAAATAAAATAAACATTTTTTTAAAGCATTTAAAAACTGGATGCTTTAACATTTTGAACATTCTGAAATAACATTTTCATAACCTTTTGGAAACTTTAGAACAATGGAAATGCGTAGATCTACATTTTTAAAATTGTAATGATTTATCCCAGTGAATGAAAGGCTTTTATTTTCACCACATGAATACTTTGAAGTGTTTCATCTTCACAATTCTTAGAACATATTTTTGTTAGCTGAATGTAAACTAATACTGCATTCTGAACACAGACAAACATCCTGATTTTCAGTGCTGCCTGCTCTGTATCAGTCTAAAAAGTAGATAAAGGTAAAAGTAGACAAAGGTAGCTTTGGGTGCCTTTTTATTGTTTATAGTGCATGAAAGAAAATAACATACGGTTGGCTAAAATTTTGCTGTTGAGCCTTTTAAACAGAGCACAACTGAAAAATACCACAGGCAGTGCCTATTTCAATACAGACCTGACTAGTGTCCCAAAACAGAGCCATTTGCTCCTTTAACCTGATATGTTCAGCAACATCACTCACCATTCTGAGTAAATGGCACACCGAATATCAAACAGAATAGCAGGGATTGATGAGCCACACACACTCCATCTATGAGCATGAAAGGGCGACAAATGATGGATCAGATGAAAGCGGTCCCTCTAACTGTCTTTCCCTCTCTTCTCCTTGTATCCCTCTCTCCATCCCATCCCCCCTCCGCTCATCCATCTGGGATGTCCTCTGTGTGAGCAGGCAGACAAAAGAGGCAGGCTGCTGGCCCCCATCCCTCACTCGGCCTTTCCTTGCAAGGACAAATTACTCTCTCTGAGGCCCTTGGCTGAGTGATGGACCTTTTAACTAATGGTCCTGGGTGATTTTGTATTTGTTATGTGTTCAGTAGAAAAATTATGAACTGGATCACTGTATTCTAGGTTGTTCATATATGCATCTCTCCTTCCCACAATCATTTTCGGATGGTGCTTATAATGAGGAATGTTCAAGGGTGGAACAAATATCAACACTGTGTAAGGGTAGTTTCCCTACAGTGGTTCAGGCTGTAGGATTGCCAAATACTAAAGAAATGTTATGATGAACTGGATCACTGTATTCTAGGTTGTTCATATATGCATCTCTCCTTCCCACAATCATTTTCGGGTGGTGCTTATAATGAGGAATGTTCAAGGGTGGAACAAATATCAACACTGTGTAAGGGTAGTTTCCCTACAGTGGTTCAGGCTGTAGGATTGCCAAATACTAAAGAAATGTTATCAGCACGATGGTATAAAACTGTACATTTCTTGTCTATTACTACCCACTGCCACTTACACCAACGACGGAAATACGTTTTTTTTTTTTAAAACAACAACTTTTGAACAGTAGTGTAAATACAAAATATATATCACAAATATCATGTCTGAAGTGGTCTGACAAAATATTTTGTATTCGCTCAGTCCAGCAAGATGATATTAAGGGGCCTTGGGTGACCAGCCCCATTACAAAAACAATCAAGAGATTCATGCCAGATTAATTTGAACAAGAGTGTTCTTGTGCAAAACAAAACACCTAAATCAAAGACCAAGAACCAGAATTCACCTGTGACATCCTGCTGTCATGTGTGAGTCCCCATTTGAACTAGGCTAATCGCTAAGAGCGTGTCAGGTAAGGCTGAATAAGACAAATAGTGAGAACCACTAATCAAATCAACCCGGGCCTTATGACAGTTAACCACAGCTGAATCTAACCTCCATTTAAGTCCATCGGGTACTGGCTTTGAACTCAGTTGAACCCAGGGATTTCCTTGGAAAAGAGAAAAAACAATGCATATCAGCGCTGCGGCGTAAGAAAACAAGGAGAGAGCGAGAACAGGATAGTTGCCTTACATTTGGCCTGAAAACAAGCTTAATGAAAAGCAGACAGGAAAGCTCAACATGCATGTATGATGAATGGGTTATTGCCCAGCCTCAGACTTGGCTCACATTATTTCATTTGTTGAAGGGTTTTATCTTCCTCCCACTATTTTGTAGCACTGGTGAAAAACAAACACATTCCTGACAGCATTCCTGTAGAGAGAAAACCAGCATTCAAAACTTCTTGGCCCTGTTTACAACATCTGTCTCAGGTGATCCAATCACAAGTGGTCAGCCGAGAAAGACTGCGGTATGTACACACCTCAATTCACATTAAAGGAATAGTTCAACTAAAAATGAAGCTTTGCTGAAAGTTTAAAAGATGTAGATGAGTTTTTTTCTTCATCAGAATAGATTTGGAGAAATTTCACTTTACATCACAATGATCCACAAGTAATCCACTGAAATCCAGTCATTAATTAACGTCTTGTGAAGTGAAAAGCTGCATGCTTGTAATAAAAAGATTTATTATTAAGACATACATTATTAATATATAAATTGTCAAATCTGGCCAGAATAGTCTATAATCCATAATAACCAATAATAATACTACTACTAATAATAATCAATAATAGCGATTCATCCAGTGAAAAAGTCAGTCACACTTTGTTTTAAGGTTAAATTCTTGCTATTAACAAACCATTAACTACGACTTTTGTCTCAAACTCCTAATTTGCTGCTTTTATATTTGATGGAGAAAGCAATATTATGGATAGAGGACTCATATTTTAGTCGGAATCAATGATAAAATTAAATGAAAATTATGTGCTTGCATGTCCATTGCTTGCAAATGGGCATGTGGCAGGTGTGAATGGGGCCTTAAGCTTGCAAGTTTTTGACATGCACATCCATTTCCGTGCACATAACACCCTTCAAGTCTCTCTCTCTCTCTCTCTCTCTCTCTCTCTCTCTCTCTCTCTCTCTCTCTCTGTCTCACACACTCTCTCTCAGACTCT
>NW_015505867.1:968925-999329 GCF_001515645.1 Sinocyclocheilus grahami
TAATCCATAATTATGTCCCCACTGGATGCAACGAATGCCTAGTTTATAATGGGTTTTCATGTTTTTGAATCATCGCTCCGGCCTGACAGGGCATCATCACAGTATGGTGAGGGGCGTAACATTTCCGTCACACGCTTGAGGTATTCGGCCAATCACAACACACTGGATAGCTGGCCAATCACAGCACACCTCGCTTTTTTAGAACGATGAGCTTTGTAAAAATCGACGCGTTTCAGAAAGGCAGGGCATAGAGGAGAAACAATAATGTACAGTATGTGGAAAATAATGTGTTTTTTTAACCTTAAACCGCATAAACACATTTCATTACACCAAATACACAAAATAATGTTCTTTTTAGCGGCATCATATGACCCCTTTAACCAAATGAGCAGTTTATAGAACACACTGCACTGTGACAAACAGAAGTTCATGTGACAACAATGTTTGAAAACATTATTTATAGAACATATAATATGCACTATACAATGTGCAGTATACAATGTGCAGGCTAATGTTCTGTCAATGTTCTCTCATAGGTTAACAAATATTCTTCCGGCAACGTTTCAATAGAATGTTCATTCAAATTTATTAATGTTCCCAGAACATTGGCACATGCAAAAACTTTATTTAAACGTCGTTTAATGTGGATTTTTAATTTTTTTGAAACATTTTAGTTGGATGTTCATATGATTGTTTTTAAATGTTACTTGTTTTAGAACATTCAGAGAACATTCAAAAGTAATGTTCCCATAATGTTCGTATAACCAAGAAGAAGAAGAAGAAAAAAATATTTTGGATATTTTAACATTTTGAACATTCTGAAATAACATTTTCATAACCTTTTGGAAACTTTAGAACAAAGGAAATGGAACATTCCCCTAACGTTCGTATAACCAAGAAAATAAATAAAATAAAAACATTTTTAAAAACATTTAAAAACTGGATGCTTTAAAATTTTGAACATTCTGAAATAACAGTTTCATAACCTTTTGGAAACTTTAGAACAAAGGAAATGGAATGTTCCCCTAACGTTCGTATAACCAAGAAAATAAATAAAATAAACATTTTTTTAAAGCATTTAAAAACTGGATGCTTTAACATTTTGAACATTCTGAAATAACATTTTCATAACCTTTTGGAAACTTTAGAACAATGGAAATGCGTAGATCTACATTTTTAAAATTGTAATGATTTATCCCAGTGAATGAAAGGCTTTTATTTTCACCACATGAATACTTTGAAGTGTTTCATCTTCACAATTCTTAGAACATATTTTTGTTAGCTGAATGTAAACTAATACTGCATTCTGAACACAGACAAACATCCTGATTTTCAGTGCTGCCTGCTCTGTATCAGTCTAAAAAGTAGATAAAGGTAAAAGTAGACAAAGGTAGCTTTGGGTGCCTTTTTATTGTTTATAGTGCATGAAAGAAAATAACATACGGTTGGCTAAAATTTTGCTGTTGAGCCTTTTAAACAGAGCACAACTGAAAAATACCACAGGCAGTGCCTATTTCAATACAGACCTGACTAGTGTCCCAAAACAGAGCCATTTGCTCCTTTAACCTGATATGTTCAGCAACATCACTCACCATTCTGAGTAAATGGCACACCGAATATCAAACAGAATAGCAGGGATTGATGAGCCACACACACTCCATCTATGAGCATGAAAGGGCGACAAATGATGGATCAGATGAAAGTGGTCCCTCTAACTGTCTTTCCCTCTCTTCTCCTTGTATCCCTCTCTCCATCCCATCCCCCCTCCGCTCATCCATCTGGGATGTCCTCTGTGTGAGCAGGCAGACAAAAGAGGCAGGCTGCTGGCCCCCATCCCTCACTCGGCCTTTCCTTGCAAGGACAAATTACTCTCTCTGAGGCCCTTGGCTGAGTGATGGACCTTTTAACTAATGGTCCTGGGTGATTTTGTATTTGTTATGTGTTCAGTAGAAAAATGATGAACTGGATCACTGTATTCTAGGTTGTTCATATATGCATCTCTCCTTCCCACAATCATTTTCGGGTGGTGCTTATAATGAGGAATGTTCAAGGGTGGAACAAATATCAACACTGTGTAAGGGTAGTTTCCCTACAGTGGTTCAGGCTGTAGGATTGCCAAATACTAAAGAAACGTTATCAGCACGATGGTATAAAACTGTACATTTCTTGTCTATTACTACCCACTGCCACTTACACCAACGACGGAAATACGTTTTTTTTTTTTAAAACAACAACTTTTGAACAGTAGTGTAAATACAAAATATATATCACAAATATCATGTCTGAAGTGGTCTGACAAAATATTTTGTATTCGCTCAGTCCAGCAAGATGATATTAAGGGGCCTTGGGTGACCAGCCCCATTACAAAAACAATCAAGAGATTCATGCCAGATTAATTTGAACAAGAGTGTTCTTGTGCAAAACAAAACACCTAAATCAAAGACCAAGAACCAGAATTCACCTGTGACATCCTGCTGTCATGTGTGAGTCCCCATTTGAACTAGGCTAATCGCTAAGAGCGTGTCAGGTAAGGCTGAATAAGACAAATAGTGAGAACCATTAATCAAATCAACCCGGGCCTTATGACAGTTAACCACAGCTGAATCTAACCTCCATTTAAGTCCATCGGGTACTGGCTTTGAACTCAGTTGAACCCAGGGATTTCCTTGGAAAAGAGAAAAAACAATGCATATCAGCGCTGCGGCGTAAGAAAACAAGGAGAGAGCGAGAACAGGATAGTTGCCTTACATTTGGCCTGAAAACAAGCTTAATGAAAAGCAGACAGGAAAGCTCAACATGCATGTATGATGAATGGGTTATTGCCCAGCCTCAGACTTGGCTCACATTATTTCATTTGTTGAAGGGTTTTATCTTCCTCCCACTATTTTGTAGCACTGGTGAAAAACAAACACATTCCTGACAGCATTCCTGTAGAGAGAAAACCAGCATTCAAAACTTCTTGGCCCTGTTTACAACATCTGTCTCAGGTGATCCAATCACAAGTGGTCAGCCGAGAAAGACTGCGGTATGTACACACCTCAATTCACATTAAAGGAATAGTTCAACTAAAAATGAAGCTTTGCTGAAAGTTTAAAAGATGTAGATGAGTTTTTTTCTTCATCAGAATAGATTTGGAGAAATTTCACTTTACATCACAATGATCCACAAGTAATCCACTGAAATCCAGTCATTAATTAACGTCTTGTGAAGTGAAAAGCTGCATGCTTGTAATAAAAAGATTTATTATTAAGACATACATTATTAATATATAAATTGTCAAATCTGGCCAGAATAGTCTATAATCCATAATAACCAATAATAATACTACTACTAATAATAATCAATAATAGCGATTCATCCAGTGAAAAAGTCAGTCACACTTTGTTTTAAGGTTAAATTCTTGCTATTAACAAACCATTAACTACGACTTTTGTCTCAAACTCCTAATTTGCTGCTTTTATATTTGATGGAGAAAGCAATATTATGGATAGAGGACTCATATTTTAGTCGGAATCAATGATAAAATTAAATGAAAATTATGTGCTTGCATGTCCATTGCTTGCAAATGGGCATGTGGCAGGTGTGAATGGGGCCTTAAGCTTGCAAGTTTTTGACATGCACATCCATTTCCGTGCACATAACACCCTTCAAGTCTCTCTCTCTCTCTCTCTCTCTCTCTCTCTCTCTCTCATACACACACACACACACAGTCTAATCCAGTGCTTATCTGATGAGGAATGAGGTACAGCTCAGAGTGTAAGCAGTGTGGTAAAGAAATACCCAAAGAAGAAACAAAAACATAATTTTATTTTCAGATTTGCATTGTGTGAAGCTAAGAATGACACTGAGGTTAAGCTTTCTAGATGTAATTATTCAATAACAGGGAACTGACGGACGGACGGACAGACAGACAGACAGACAGACAGACAGACAGACAGACAGACAGACAGACAGACAGACAGACAGACAGATAGATAGATAGATAGATAGATAGAAAGAATTTTATTTTTAAAATAAAATAAAATAACAAGTTAATATGACTTCTTGTTGTGATACAGGTACAAAGAGTGTGGTTACAAATATGTTAGAAGCAGTCCACATTTGTCACCATCCTATGAAATTGAGGACACACTACACTGAGGAACTCAGATCATTTTTGAGGCATCACAGTGTAAGTTTATGACATCTGTATAGAGGTTCAGCCATCTCGTCATCATTGCTGAAATTTTTGCAGAATTTCCGAGTAGACAATGACCACCAGCTGTCAATTTTCCAAAAAGAATTTTATTTTTAAAATAAAATAAAATAACAAGTTAATATGACTTCTTGTTGTGATACAGGTACAAAGAGTGTGGTGGGAAAAGAGATGAAATATGTTAGAAGCAGTCCACATTTGTCACCATCCTATGAAATTGAGGACACACTACACTGAGGAACTCAGATCATTTTTGAGGCATCACAGTGTAAGTTTATGACATCTGTGTAGAGGTTCAGCCATCTCGTCATCATTGCTGAAATTTTTGCAGAATTTCCGAGTAGACAATGACCACCAGCTGTCAATTTTCCAAAAAAGGACCATAAACGCAGGTTATAAAATGGGCAGGAGCAATATAGGAATAGTGTTCCTCTACTTCTGATTGTTACGGTCATGGATATTTAGTTGTGTTTATTTCTGTGCCTGTTCTCCTGTCTTGTTTAGTTCATTTGACCCAGTTTCCCTAGTTTCCCTAATTGTTATTCCATAGGTCTTCAACCCTGCTCCTGGGGACCCACTGTCCTGCAGAGTTCAGCTCCAACCCTAATCAAACACACCTGAACCAGATAATCAAGGTCTTCAGGATCACTTGTAAAGTCACAGGCCAGGTGTGCTGAAGCTTTGTATGATTTCAGAAGACTTGGAATATAACTCAAGGTCCGTATGGATTTATTTTATGGTGCCTGTCTTTTTGGAAGCTTGTCAACATCCATCCTCCAAACCGCTTGCCCTGTATAGGTAGGGTTGCTGGGATTCTGGAGCCTATCCCAGCATCTTGGGCCACCTTGACAGTGTCCATCCCCATATAAATGATAAATCATTCTATGAAAAATGACTTGATGCTTCTGTGTTTTTCAGCTTCCCTCACTGCCGGCATCACTCCTGTTAATCTGAACAGAGCAGTATTTGGGTCAAAGAAGCGCCGTCAACAGATAATAACAGTAAACCTTTTGATTACACCAGGGATCGAAGGAAACAATATCAGGAAGCCGACATAGATGGAGGGAAAGCTAACTCTTTTTAGTTATTCAACAACACGTCCATAGACAGCCATTTAATTAAGCTTAAGGTGTTTGGCTTGGGTTTTGATGCCACTGAGAGCTAGACCAGCAGTCTGGTTTTGACTGACTCATAAACGATTGAGGGTGTTTTACACTTCAAGTGTTATTATGCAACAAACACAGATATAATAAGGTTTAAATGCTTATGCAAGCATATTCCTGGTGTTGGTGAATGAATTAATTAATGAATTTTTAACAAATGTTGTGTCTTCACTGAAATGGTGGTCAAAAAAGGAAACATTTGGATCTGTACAGTTATAACCCACTATGGGATACATATTTACATCTTTTCCATGCAATTCTCCATGCTGCCATCAATTAGGATACTTCGGACTTCCTATTAACTGACCTAGAGTTTTCAGTGCTTCCTGTCAAGTGTCAGTCAGCACATACACACATGCAAATGCACACAAAATGTACATAATCTTTTCCTGTCAACTCTTTTCACTTTTTCATTCAGTGAACTAATAACTTCCTTCCTGCAGCCAGGGTTTGACACGAGATATGAGAAGGCTGAGCGAGAGAATAAACAGGAGACAGCAGAAGAGAGCGAGGCACAGAGAGAAAGTCTGGCTCAGAGAGAGGAAGTGGCACTAAGTGAATGATAAACAGAGAGAGCGAGACCATGTGTGCAGTTTGCTCAAGCGCAACTAATAAAAGTCTTCCTCCCTCTGATCGCTATCAGTGCACACACACAGTCAACTCCACAACAACACTGGCATATGTTCCTAAATCCTTGCAACCATGCAGTAACATTAAAGGGAAAATTAAGCCAAAAACTAAAATTCTGTCATCATTTACTCACCCTCATGTCATTCCAAATGTGTGTCTGTCTTTGATCTGTGGAAATTACGATAAGAACTGTGTTTTTGTCCATATAATGGAAGTGAGTGGCCACCAAAATCAATATTCTTCAAAGTATCTTGTTTTGTGTTCCGCAGAAGAAATTAAATCATACATGTTTGGAATGACATGAAGGTGAGTAAATGATGACAGAATTTTCATTTATAGGCGAACCATCCCTTTAAGGGACGAACTGACTAAACAGCTCACTTTTGTGTGCAATGTTAGGAGCTAAATGCATTGAAATAGCACTGAGATGTAAACATTTTAATTATGTCATTGTTTTCAGTATGAACACCTTCTTTGTATGTAAATTAGGCTCATTATACATAGCATCTTATTCGCAAATCTCAGCACAATTTGCCTGCCGTTACACTATTAGCGCCTGCAGAAAAAAATTAAGTGTGAAAAAGATGTTTGTGCAATTTTCTATTGATCATGACGACAATAAGTCATCAAATGATGAATAAACGATAGCGAACTGCAATAATCAGCCATACATGAAACATGCAGTGTTGGCATTTTATGGCCAATTCAGGCTTTTTACACAACAAAACCATGTTTTGTGCCTTTAACAATTAAATTTACAACATTTGCAAAATACATAATGACACACTAAAGTGTATGTATTCATGGACTGTGCCTGATATTTTGGTCGGAATGCAGAGTTTGGGTTTCATTTGGAATCTGTGAATGGATTGGACTAATTCGGATTGACTGCTTGTGTTCCTTCAAGCCTAAAATGAGACGGAAGTCATTTGATTTCCCCTCCCTATGAGGTCCTCATGTAATATATTTAAAAATGGACTGTAACGAGCACATGATTGCAGGAGATTTCCATGCCTCCCTCTCCCTCTACTCACATTGGATATCCGGAGGAAACGACTGGAATAATGAAAGGCCTGAAAGCTGTTTCTTCACAAGTAGGAGCCCACAGCGCTCTGGCCCGACTCCAGGAGAGTAGCATTCACAGCTAACGTGCTGTGAGGGGTTTTCTCAAATGCGTAAATCTAAACCCATATACACAAATCCACTTTCCAGCAATACAGTACTATACACCATTGTACATAGTAAAGTGCCACACGCGTCAGTAAACACCAGTGAACCACAGAATTACATTTACCACTATTAAAGGGATATTCTGGGTAAAATAGAATTTAAGTTTAGCAACTGTGATTTACCACAGCAATTAATTTGTCAAATGTGTTTTTGACTACATCTGAATGTAGTTTGAGTTATCCAAACCTGCATTTAGTGCTGCTATCAACCACAATTATTTTTAATAGCCCAAAACTGAAAATTCTGTCATCATTTACTCACCCTCATATCGTTCAGTATTTGCATCTATTTGGTTTATTTAAATAATCACATTTTCAACATTAATTTATTCAAATGCCTTAGAATGAACATAAATCTTTTTTTTTTTTTTGTGAAACCAAAATTAATAAATTTTATTCAGTTAAAAGTAAGAAGATGGTTTAAATATGGCTACCTGTGGAACAAGTAATAATCAGTTATTTAAAATGCATGGGATTGAACCAATTGGATTTATTGATGATAAATATATAAACCTGGTTACTGTATGTTTAAAACATTCAGTTTATTACTAATATTACAGAAATATCATTCTTTCTTTGTTTCATTTATGTATGACTGAAAAATAAGCTTCACGTTAGGTTTATTATTTCATGTTGATACTGTGCAATCCAAATGGATGGGAATTTTATATGCAATCAAAATACAAAAATCATAAATTTAGGCCTTAAATTTATTTTTGTTGAATGTGCTTGACTTACTTTTTGGAACATAACATTTTCTTT
The DNA here is from genome assembly GCF_001515645.1 of Sinocyclocheilus grahami. Lineage (NCBI taxonomy): Eukaryota > Metazoa > Chordata > Actinopteri > Cypriniformes > Cyprinidae > Sinocyclocheilus > Sinocyclocheilus grahami. The sequence goes on from NW_015505867.1 coordinate 976,905, forward strand.
CTTTCTTTCTTTCTTTCTTTCTTTCTTTCTTTCTTTCTTTCTTTCTTTCTTTCTTTCTTTCTTTCTTTCACTTTGTGAACAAGTAATAATCAGTTATTTAAAATGCATGGGATTGAACCAATTGGATTTATTGATGATAAATATATAAACCTGGTTACTGTATGTTTAAAACATTCAGTTTATTACTAATATTACAGAAATATCATTCTTTCTTTGTTTCATTTATGTATGACTGAAAAATAAGCATCACGTTAGGTTTATTATTTCATGTTGATACTGTGCAATCCAAATGGATGGGAATTTTATATGCAATCAAAATACAAAAATCATAAATTTAGGCCTTAAATTTATTTTTGTTGAATGTGCTTGACTTACTTTTTGGAACATAACATTTTCTTTCTTTCTTTCTTTCTTTCTTTCTTTCTTTCTTTCTTTCTTTCACTTTGAAAACCAATGCTGTTTGGGCCCAAATGTTTTCCCAAATATCTTCATTTATGTTCTGCAAAAGAAAGAACGTCACACAGGTTTGCAACGGCAAACACACTGTCTCACTGAAATCATGTCTTCCACTGTTTTAGACAATAATCAACATCTTCTCTGCAGACTTGACCCTTTGTTTGGAGTTCGTTACTGTTTACAGGACTGCGCAGATCTGTTTTTCTGCATGCCTATGATTTGGTGTCACCCTATTCCTATAATGACCACTCACAATAAAAAGTGGATGTTATTTGGGTGACAAAAATTTAACCATGCAGCCATGCAACCATGCAAAAAATATTTGCTCCAAATCCAAAGCAATAAAATCACAAATGTTGTTGATCTGAATGGCCATCATGACCAGTTGTCAGGGATGGAAATATATTCTAAAGATACTCTATTTCCAAGATATAAAGCAGAAAGTATGACTCACTGATGCAAACAGACTTTTATTCTCTCATAAATGAGTGTCCAAATGCCATAAAGTCTTGTCAATGGAGCACGTAACCACATAATTCGTTGTCCTTCAGCACAGACACACAAGACTTACAAACCTTATCAAAAAGCTCAAAGCTCCTTATCAAATCAGCTTTCCAATTTTTGCAAGAAATATCACTGTAATAATATTAGCGAGAGCCTTTATTTAGCTGATGTATGTCATTTGCAATAAGCAACACTGCCTTCACTGTATGCATGTGCCTGCGAGTGTCATACAGTAGATTAGGCTTATTAAAGTGCTTATTGCATGTTCACGACAAGAAGTGTAGAAAATTGGTTGTTATCTGATTAGAAAAGACCTACAGAAATAGCAGCAGCCTTGGGCAGAGAACACACACGTACACACATGGTTATGCAGAGCCAACATCAAGCTTATGCTTCCTATGATTCTTTTAGCTCTATTGACTGATTTGATTTGTGAAAACGTGTGCTCTTTGATTTAATTGAGATGATCCCTCAGCTGAATGGCTAGACAGACGGCACAACAGACGCATGCAGAGACGGTGAGACTGACATTCACACATGATCATCCTCATGATGTTCTTCATGTGCTCCAAAAATGATTTTTTTTTAAAGCAGTCATTGTAGGGACATGATTAGGATATCAGTTTTATTTGTGTTGTGTTATATACACTGACGTCTGAGAGTTATTTTTAAAACAATTTAACTGTCATAGCAGTGACAGTTTTTTTTTTTGAAAAAAAGTACAAAAGCTGTCACTGGCATGGTACCATTTCAAAAGGGATACCTTTGTACCTTATTTACCCCAAAACAGTGCATATTAGTACATTAAAGATACATATTAGTACATAAAGTGTACATCTTAGTACCTAAATACCAGTACCAGTACCTCTTGTGTCATACCAGTATCTTATAAATGTGCAATGTTTTGGATGGTGCCTGTGAGTTTTGTTTACGATATGCATCAGACATCAGTGAAGAGACTACTGACGGTCCATGAGTAATCTATTTTAGGCATAAATCTGGGAAATAGCATGCTAGCCTGAACATGTAAACACCTCCTGTCTGGAGTGACAGGAGAGAAGCCTTTGTTAAGTCAGCATTAGATCACAACAACACTTATGCTAGTGCCCAAACCTGGCTCAACTTCAGAGAAAGAGGAACTCACAGCACAGATGATCAGACATAACATGAGATCAGAGGCAAAGGAGTCATCGCAAACACAGATTCAAATCACATGGTCTCAATGACAGAAGCGGTTGAAGTTTTGAGCCTAACAGCATGAAACCTGAATCTATTGTCCATGTGATGCTTTGATGCTCTACGACAGTTGTACAACATGACAAACAACTGTGACTCAAAGGGGGATCACAGGTCTGTTTTGACAGGATTGTAGACAGCAGGAAAAACAATGCTAATGTACTTTGACAGCAAAATGTAGCTAATATATAATATAGGAGAATATTATAAAATATTATATTAAATGTATTAATCATAATTTATTGTAAATAGAAAATATATTAATTATAATTACATAAAATAAAGCTATATTCTTGAATAATTATGAATATAATTAAAATATATTTAACACTATAATATTATGTAAGTAACATCAAAATTAATTATACAAATTATTTGTTTATTATTATTTAAACTTCTGCACAATAAATATGTTATTAGTGTTATAGGCTTTAGACACCAGGGGATAACAATGTTAAATGCAAAAATAATAAAATGAAATAAAATACTGACTAAATTGAAATAAATATACTGTATAATATGATGATAATATTATGGAATATTTAAATAACATCTACTAATCATACATAAAGAGTGGATTATTTTTATAAATACATATAATATAATATAATAATATAATATAATATAATTAAAAATACAATTATATTATAATTTATTATATCAATTGTTTATTTCTTATTATTGAAGTTTGATATGAAGAACATTTTTATTTTTTTATCAAATTATAAATCTAAATCCAGAAGCAAAACTCCTTAAAAACCACTGACCTACATGAACACCACAGTTATGTCTATTAATCACAAACCATACAATTAAAACTTATGGCAAGAGCCCAAAAGTGGGCTTGATATTTAAGTACAAATAATATTATCGGGAGCCACTTTTTTGAGGATGTTCTTAGTTCTGGGCAGTACAAATTGAGATGATATAATTAAAAGCTAGACAGTGTTCAGTATAGTATAGCCATAAAGAACACATCTGTTTCTAAAACCAACCTGACAACTAACAAATCAAATGGGGTATGCCAAATCGAAGAACCATCACTTATTTTTTTATTATGCTTGAGTGAGAGGAAATTGTAACAAAAACAATATTTTCAGAAATGTCCACCCGCAGAGCTAATGTCCTCGTCTCGCTTGTACATTTTCTTCCTTTCTCCTGCTGTGCTATTGAGGCTTTATTTGAGGGTGATAAGCACTCCACCGCTTTCCCACAACTCTCTGTTTGAATTTCCCAACATGCAGCTGGCTCATAATGATAAAGGGCTCCTTTCAAAAATGGAGAATACACACGTGTGACAGTGTGACATTCGGGGCTGATTAAAAAAAATAAAAAATACACAGAGCTATTAGGCTTGTGAGCCCTCACTTGTTCCATGGAAAGGAGAGTGTGGCAGTCTCAGGGAAAGATAAGGCCAGGAAGCAGGGATCAAAAGACATTCACTCACTTGGGCAAAAGAGGTATTAAAAGAGGTGAAACACATAAACACTATTAATGAGTTATTATTTCACTCCAAAACAAGTCTAACCTCAAATCAATAGTGGAGACGTGGATAAGAAATGACAGGAGGAAATTGTCACCTTGGAATTATAATGTTCTATGTTATTCTGAGCAGTTTCGAGGTATTGAGCTTCAAAGTTTTTGCGTTCCATATAGTGAAATGTGAAATGAGTCTCTTTCATACATTAGTCCCAAAATGTACACACGGGTGGAGGTTTCATTTCAAATATCTCTCTGTGCTCTCTCACTGTACACTCATGCCATTGATGTTTTATTCCCATTTCTTCTGCCTGGACCCCAGTTGTCTTATTTTCTCACACACACACTTTCAGCCTTCCTGTAACCTCATCACACCCCATTTGGGCTTGGTAAAAGCTTTGGGCTTTATCTGGCCACATTGATTTCCAATGTTTACAACTGGCTTTCTTCAGTGCGAGCAGCCAGCTCTCTGAAGAAGCTGTGCTGAGAGAATTATGGTCTGAAAAAAATGGCCAGTTCTTCTCTTTCCCAGGCAAGGCAGCCACACACTTAAATACGACAAGTGCAAAATGCTGTAGTGTTTCAGGATGGTAAGAATATTAAACACCTCAAAAAATTTACAATTCTGCGGTAACACTTTAGTATAGGGATCAATTCTCACTATTAACTAGTTGCTTATTAACATGACTATTATTAACATATTGGCTGTTAATTAGCACTTATTAAGCACATATTCTGCAAGACCATATTCTACATCCCTAATCCTAACCAATACCTTAACTTAACAACTACCTTACTAACTATTAATAAGCAGCAAATTAGGAGCAGTATTGAGGCAAAGGTTGTAGTTAATAGTTTGTTAACAGTGAGAATTGGACCTTAAAATAAAGTGTGACCAATTCTGCCATTTACTCTCATGTTGTTCCAAACCTGAATGCTGTTTTCTATCGAACACAAAAGGAGAAATGTTGAATAATATTCATGTAGCCAGAGTCCATATACTGTAATGTGCATTCTATATTAAGAGTCTTCCAAAGCCAAAAGATAGCTTGGTTTGGTGAACAGACTGAAATTTAAAAGGTCAGTTCACCTAAAAGGGAAAAAATCTGTCATAAATCTCATCCTCATGTCGTTCCAAATCCATAAGAAGATATCTTGTTTATGAAATCTGAGATATGTATGTCCCTCCACTGACAGTCTACCACCAAATTCCACCAAAACGTGAACGTTACAAAAAGTTCATAAAGATATTGTGAATGTAATCCACATTAACCTTTTGAAGAGTCATGATTACTTTATACAATGAACAGATTAATTTAGACTTTTATTCACATATAAACATTGATCAGTGCACATACATAGAGCACATAAAATATGATAAATGGAAGCTCAAACATTCTTGTTTGATGTGCAAGAACCAATGAAACAAGCTTTCGCAAGAGCCAATGAGGTCTGTTCTTGCACGTCTCGTGCTTACAGTTGCTTCTGTTGACCATATTTGATGTGTATGTGCATTGATCACTGTTTATAAGATCAACGATTCATTCAAGATTCATTGTTGGGTGATTTATCCCTAATTTACTGCAGCTCTTTAATTAAATATGCTCTAATCAAATGTCATTTTACATCAATCCTGCCAAATAGAATTGGCATTTTTGCAGCCCATATGACTTCTGTAGTCCACTTCAGAGCTTTGGTGAAGGTGTCGATCATCAGTAAATAACCTACGTTTGGGTCTATTGATCACATAAAGCCTGGCATTCAGAGCATGGGTCATATGGACTACATTTATAATGCATTTCTGGTGTTTTATTGTCCTTTTTGGTCCTTGGCAGTCAACACTTTGAAATGTCAATGTGTGGAGGAGCTGCATGAATTTGTTTCACAGAAAATAATAACAGAACAGGACTTAGAATAACTAAGTTTTCCATTTGTGATGCAATATGTATACAGTATGTTACTGTATGTTCTAAGACAAAGAAATAAAATTAATACCATAACTGCAAACACTATTATTTAGGAAAGGACAAATATATGATCTGCAGACAGCAAACAGAGGTCTTGAAAGAGATGCCGATGAACTGTGCTAGTAGTAATCTACAGATGAAACAGCAGTGAATTGAATACTTAAGGCCAGACTCTGAACCTGGGTACCAATTTATTTTAAGCCAAACTGCTAACGTATTTCTCTGTCTGCCCAGTCCTGACAAAATAGCAGGTGTGGTTACAGGTGCATCCTCTCTCTCTCTTACTAATTATCTTTACACTCAGTCAATCTAGGCCTCGGTCTCTGTGTCTCTCACTTTTTCTCTCCCTGCTTTCTCTCTCATTTTGCTCTTATGTGTGTAATCCATACCTGGATGAGTGCCAGCCGTGTCTGCAGGCACCTGCGTCAGCCGGCTGTGCAAAACAACACACTCCACATTCTCCTCCACAGTCAACAGCCTCTCTGAGCAAAGCTGAATCCTACTCACACAAACGTCAGCCCCGATAAAAACACACAGTGAAGGTGGTATGCGACTGTTTTTATGTAGTAGGCTACTATATTTGGATACTATTTCAAGAGTATGTTGCTAACTTGGCTAACTTTGACTAAAAGGGTGAAAATGATAATTGATTAATTCCAATTGACATGGTTTTCTTTCTTCCAGTTAAGAATCTTGGATGGCCTGAAGGTAAGTAAATTAACAACACATTTTCATTTTTGGGTGAACTATACTTTTAAAAAACAATAGGAGTTTTTTCGGAAATTTTTCAAATAGCTAGTTTCCACACACGACTGCCAAGTGGCATGTGAAGATGCATTGCACCAAGTTTAACATCATTTATGTTTACATTTTCACTTATAATGGTGCTACAGAATATTTTTTGCATAGCTGAAGTAATAGTAACTGAATAGGCTATTTGAAGAATTAAATATACGCTGCATATCACTGGCTCTTTCAGAGCCAATGCACAACAGCGAGGCCAACTATGATACAATCAATGTGTAAACTTAGTAAACAAACTAAGCTATCGCATTATCTAGTCCAACTTCACAAAAACTTGTCAGACTGAAACATTTACATGTCATTTTAAAGTGGTGAAGTAATGGATTCCAAATAGTACATACGTGTGACAAATTGTACATCCGAGTGAGAGATTATCCAAAAAGGAAGTAAAAAATATAGGGCGGGACTTGGCTCAGTTCTTAAGTCGTTGATTGGATGGAGATTTGCTTGCAGTCGTCTGTAAGACAGGGACTAAGCGGAATAAGGGTCAAATTAACTAACAGCTTGAGCTAACACAAACCCTCTTTTGGTGTTAAAAAAACTACTGTCAGGATTTACTAAAGATGCGCAGTGAAAAATTAACGCTGACAAGGCGCTGACACTCAGTCATTTTTGCGGCTGATCTTATTGCAAATGCATTTGTAAGAGTTTTACTTTCAGATGCAAACTTTATGGGAGGAGATTATTTAAATGAATCACTCATCATGATTTACTAAAGTTCGTGGTAGTCGATTTACTGGTATTTGCACCATTATTTAGCATGTCTTAACCCTTTTTGCGCTTGACATGGCTGTGATTGTTGCTGCCAGGAGGAGGCACCGCAGAGAACAGGCAGCTCATGGTAGAATAAATTGCCATTTGGAATGGCAGAGAAAGACATTATCCGAACATATCCTTACACTTTGCGCTGCTCTTGGTAGATTGCGTTGGTCATCATGGAAATTAGATGTTGTGTCTGTGTTCTTTAATTTGTGCATTCAGTAGATCACCCGCAGAACTTTCCACTCCCATTGTGCTTTTTTTTGGAATAATTTGCCTTGCCTTGTTTAGTCAAAGTCAAAAATACATCAGCAGAGAGAACTATGGCATTTTACTGACTGTCACAATATTTTGATTAAAAACCCATTTCATCCTGACTGAAAAACAATAACTGTTTCAGTCCAAATAGAACTGAACTTTTAAAGTGAGAGTAAATGCACTTGATGATAGCTAACATTGGTTCTCACATGTCACATGACCGATCTTATTGTTCCATGTAGGAATGTGAGGAATTGAAAATGAGATTTTATGTGAATTATGCCTTGTCACTTTTTGTCTATGGAAAGCAGCATCTCAGACATTCTGCTAAACATCTCCTTTTATGTTCTGAAAGAAATACAGGTTTGGAACAGCTTGAATGAATAAATGAAGAGAAAAGTGTAAATTTTTTGGTAAACTCTTCCTTCAATCCAAAAAGAGCCATCAGCTAAGTGTGCTGATATTGGTCTGTACAGTGTGAGTCTCATGCTACGACATTTGTAAATGTTGAAGCAATTGAGTGAGAGGTTATTCTGACACAGTCGGTCAAGCTGTGCCTTGAGTCATGCCAAAAATCACCCGACCACCAGAACACCAGAAAGATAAAGCAACTGAATCTTTTAAGATGAGCTACAGTAGCACACTATCACTAGTAAACACCTGCAGAAGTGCTGCGGGCTCAACAGAGCTGCACATGTTGTCATGGCTATGGGGGCGTGTGATCAGGGAGCGTGTTGTGTCGGAGAGCTATCATTATTTGGCTGACCTGTAAACCACAGACTGGTTGTTGAGGTGCCAGCTCTCCATGCAGTTTTGTTTTTGAGGAAAATAAGCTAGAGAGAAAACGGCTGGACTCCACACTTAACTGCAGCGCACTGGCCCCAAACACTGCGCAGTGGGGCCCGGACAACTGTGCATCATTTGGACTATTTGGTAAAAACATAAACTTTATAGTTTGAGAAAGCTCTTGTCTCTCTCTGTTCCTTCCATACATCCCTAAGCTTCTTAGAGTAGGAGCTTAACTTTGGTTGTTGACATTGAAGGGAACATGGACTACCAGCAAAGGGGAATAAATTGGACAGGAATTATATTCGAGTTTCGTTATGTTCTGTTCCTTTGCAAAGTGCATGGCAAAACTGCTGCCAGCCACTGGCACAGCTTGTGACTGAGAACAGAATGTGGCATACCGCTGCCCCTGAGGACCCATGTACCATAAACACACGACTGCGCAAAACCTCAGTCATACGCCTGGACAAAATCAACACAATAAAAGGCTTTCTGCTCACACCAGGGGCTTTAGTAGTGGAGGAATAAATGCAGAGACTATTCCATCTCCTTTAAAACTGCAAGTGCTGTTCCTGAGTGCATCTTTTAACTGATTAAATGTCTGTTTTTTTTCCTCTTGCTATTTCTTTAGTTGGCATGTGTAAGTATGATGTCATAAGGCACTGATCTGTCCAGACAGACTCAGCCGTTGGTGGTGTGGTGTTTGTGGTGTTTATCTCACTGCCATGACTCAAGGTATTTGTGTGCTTTGTCCTCAGATCTGTACTTTCTGTTCTCTGAAATCTTGTTGACTGAAGACTGAGATGCGCGCACACACACACACACACACACACACATCTATCTATCTACCTACCTGCTTGTCTGTCTGTGTATCTATTGTCTTTCTATCCAACCGTATGTCCGCCAACATTTCAGATACTGCCAATCAGATTTATTAATCTGTGATGTGTCGTATAATGTGAAGCAACAGTTTGTCATTCATGCTCACCATTCATTTGCAATGAATGTATATGTCCTTCAATTTTATCACAATAAAAATAATACAGTCTATTGAAATGAAGCACCTGTCTTTAGAAAAGGTGAAAAGCAGGGTGTCTTCAGCTAACACTGAGGTATTTAACCTGTGCGAGTAATTCTATATGAGCTGTTAAGCCTCACTCTGTCCTGTCTGTGTTCCCTTTCATGTCCCCCCGTTGATCCTGTGTAGGTGTGCAGTGATGGCTCCTAATTAACTTGGGAAGTGTTTAAGATACACAATGTTCTCTCCAGACATGACCCAGATACTCGAGAGCACAACAAGTAGAGAACAGTGGGTGGAGGAGGAAAAGTGATAGAGATAAATACAGGCCAACAGGACAGTATCACACTCATATGGTACATACGACCTCAATCAAAACACTTTCACAACAATTATTTTGACTTGTAATTAAAATCAAGCAAATCAAGTAGTAATTGATTTAATAACTGATTAAGAAAAACAAATGAGATGATGATGACTTGTGTGTTCATGAATTTTAAGGTATATGTCTGAATATGACTCTCCATATAGCTGTGCATGTGTGTATGAGTGACAGCTTTCTCCAGAGAGCCGCTTTCATTCTCATCTCGTCTCCCGGCTGGACACTATACTCTCTTCCTTCATTGGTTGTCTGTCTCATGGGAGGGGAATCAATCATTTTTTTTTAATAAGAGTTCCAATTAGTCCTGAGCACATTGTGCTAAATATAAGCCTTATTGTCATGATCTAATAAGCAGAAGGCCAGGGTTTGACCCCTGTAAGATGAGCGCTGGGTGAAATTTGTGTGTAGAGTGACAGTGGACGACTGACAGAATGTCCTCTCCTTAGTATATGACTTGTATGCTCTGCACAATGAAAAAAAGGATAATTAGCTAGTTATAGCTAATTAGAATGACAGTTCTGGGGTAAGATACTGAGTTCATTTTCTGAGGGGAAAATTAAACTAAAATAAAATAATATAAAAAAATTATCAAAATATGAATAAATACTACATAGTACTATATATATAAATAATACTAAAATATCAAAGATTTACACAGGAAATTTTATTGCACTACACCAATAATTGCTGGCCAATGTACACATTTTTAGTGACTCATTATTATTGTTATCATCATTATTATTATTACTATTATTATTCAGCATCTTGGCATTACTTATGTAAGATCATATTTATAATTTTTTTTTAACTTTTGATCGCCACACACTTTAGTTCCATTTAAAAGCAGATTTTCCTTTAAAACACTACCCTTTTCGCCACTTTCCCTGTGTGAACTCTGATGGTAACGTTGATTCAAAATGCTGCTTTTCACAGAAATTGTGTTTAAAATACATGTAATACACACATAAACAGAAATCGAAAGGTACCTATAAACATTATATTCGGAATCTACAGTCATATAACTGGATTTTACTAGCATCTATGCATGTAAACATATCTCAAGTAGACAGTTAGGTAATGTTTCTGCATGTTATTAAGGAACTCCGTGTCCTAGCAGGACAATGTTCACATGTTTGAGCCAACTGGCCCTGGCAAAGGGATCTGCTCTGTTCTGCCATGCCCTGCCCACACAGACCTGCTCTATTCCTCCATTGCTATTAGAGTTAGCCCTGCTTGAGCTGCTTCTCAGTAGTGCTGCACACACACACACACACACACACACACACACACATATGTCAGATAAAAATCTCAGCGGTTTCCAGCTCTTTTGAGTCCTGTTCCACTCGGTCTCAAGGTCGTTCTGCACACAAGAATCAGATACTGGCATGAATACGTGGGCCTCAGAGTGTTCTTGTGCTGCGGCACAAACTTCCTTTTTTTAGAGCACCTTGACGGACGTCAGCGCTAACGCACACTGTATCCAGGTTGCACAAAAGATGGAGGCTGTGTTTGGAAATAAATGTAAACAATCAGAAGACAGATGCAGACCATTAAGATCTTCATGCTTCATTGAGACTAAAGAGTTTCTGAACTTTTTAAATGAAAATGTGGTTTGTCTGGTACTAAAGAGTATGACAGTTCAAAAATATATTTCTGTTTATTGAACACTGCTGGAACATATGGAAGATTCTTTCTGCCATTGTTTAAAAACATTTAAAAAAGTAACTGTGACGTTTTATCACAGTTCTGACTTTTTTTCTCACTATTCTATGTTAATATCTCACAATTCAGACTTTTTTCTCACACCTTGGAAATGTGAAATATAAACTCAGAATTGCGAGATATAAAGTCAGAATTGTAAGACATAAACTGGCAGTTCTGAGAAGAAAATGTAGCTTTATTTTCAGAATTGTGAGATGTAACCTAATAACTTTATATATTTATTTGTTTATTTATAGGAACAGCACAGTTTATGTAAATAGAAAAAAAAATGTTTTATCTTGGTTTGATTCAAAAAGACCCCCTGGGAACCTTTTAACACTGGTCACTGGTAGGTCATAATATGCACACATAATTTTCATTGCAATTTTTAACTGAAAACATGTATTTTCAAATATCAAAGAGTACTACAGTAGAGTAAAAACAAGTAGAATACCTTGAGCAAATGGTGAACAACTGAATCATTATTTGAATAATGTTAGACATTCCACAATATCTCAAGTATAAGAATAACTTCTTATTTTAGTCACAGAGGTGACAATTCTTCATTAGCAATCTCACATATAAGTTTAAGAGTACACAAATGCATTAAATGAACAGTGTACATGAATTCATCCTTCATTTTGCATCGTGACAAACTCATATAAATTGTGGCGGAAAAAAATATAGGTGTGGGAAAAAAAAAACACCTACTAAGAATTCAACTGACGTCTGTATTGCGGCAGCAGTGTTGATGTTAACCTAAGGTCTTTACTGATCTGCATTGACGGTGTGCATTAAAACAGCATGTACATGCTATTTATGTGGCCTAGAAATTGATTCAGTAGTCAACACTTTGTCAGTCTTCACATCATACCGTTATAATATGTGTATGCGGAAAAATAGAAACATTAAAGGCCCCAGTGATTTAATCATCAAACAAAATCTAGACAGAATTGATGTGATCTTACAGTTATGACCCACAGGGTTAAAAATGCTTCAAATCCACTTCAGGCCTCGTAAAATGTCAATGGCGTATTCAGTCTAACGCATTATCTGTGCATGCTTGTATCATATGCCTGAGTGTACAGTATTTTAAGAGCCAGCCCTATGTTTGTAAATGCACTTATTTTGTTCCACCATCATTCAGCCACTGCTTTTGTGTTGGGTAAACATTGAAACACAGCAAATGTTTCGCAAAGCGAACACACAGATGCTCTAAACACAAGTGAGGATAGTTATCATAAACACAAATTTTGCGGACAAAGGGTCACTGGAGGAAAGGTCACCACTGGAAAATGACAGATTGTTGATTCACATGAATTGCAGTATAAAATGTGACTGTTACTTTCCTGCCTAGTTTGACAGCTATTGTACGTACATTTGTTTTTTTTCTTAGCAGGTGTTGCCCATGTACTTTAGATAAAAACATGCTGCTGCTATTTTTTCTTTGAATCATTATGATAGTAATAAATAATCAATTTCTGGATTAAGAATAATAACAGTATTACATTTATGTTCTGTAAGAATTTAATATATATAAAATACAACACAGAAATGTCTGTGAACATTTCCGATAAATTATTCAAATGATCCAGAGTTGGAATGCCATTTTTGCAAATGAATTCAAAATGTTGTTTAAATGTATATTGTGATAAAAGTCATGCAAGTCACTGGCTGAGTGTTCGAACGCAGGTAATCACACTACAAAACTTTGAATGTATAAGTATACATACAATTATGAAAAAATATTTAATGTTTTAATCTTAAAAAGAAAAGTTGTAGCTCTTTTTTAATTTCATGCAACTATTATGAAAAAAAATATGAAAGGGCATTAAGCATTAATATGCTTAAGCATGCATTAAGCATTAATAAATGCATGAGGCTATTCATATGTGCTCTGTGGGCAAATCGCATACTTCACGTGAGCACCATGCTGGAGACCACTGTCTTACAGGTTACTGAGACGATCTAAAACCCTCCATTCGTGGATTTCCAGCGAAGGAAAAGAGTGTTTAGGCTTGAAAAAAATAAGCTCTTTTGATTATTTTGAGTCAAAGGAATGAGTAAGACTACTAAGAGAGTCTATCTACTGAGAGTGTGATTGTGGCTCTTTCATTTGTTCTTTTTGGTTTTCTTTTTTATCCAGTGGTCTAGTGCTTAAAGGAGGTCTGTCTCATCTTAAAGAGTCCTTTAATTAATAGACCACTGAATTTCATTTTGCCCACACACATTCTACCACATAAGATTCTTCAGCAATGCACTAACCTATTTTAACACCCAAGCAATGTTTCATTACTCCCCCACATGTCTACCTGAGGGAGTTGTAACGGTGACTACTGAAAGAATAGGAGAGACCTGAAAATAATTCACAGGAATCGTATGTTGACCTTAAAATGAAGGTTAACATGAAATCAGTTACATCTTAATAGTCATTTCTCATGCACATTTTTACAAAGAAAAAAAAAACATCAACAGAACTTGCTCCATCCCTGTAACAATTTTCCTTTTCTGTTCATATCGTACACACACACACACACACACACACACACATCACAGTTTCCACAAAAAATATTAATCAGCAAAACTGTGTTCAACACTGGTAATAATAAATGTCAATCAGCATATTAGAATGTTTTCTGAAGGATCATGTGACTCTGAAGACTTAAGTAATGATGCTGAAAACTCACCTTTGCATCACAGGAACAAATTACGTTTAAAAATAGATTTACATAGAAAACACATTTTAATTTGTAATAATATTTCATAATATTACTGTTCTTACTGTATTTTTGATCAAATAAATGCCGTCTTTGGTGAGCATACAAGACTTCTTTCAAAAACATTAAGGATAGGTCTATTACGGACCCCAAACGTCTGGGCGATAGTATATGTTACATTACATAAGTAAAATGGGTTATGGATGCCATTTCATGTTGATTTTAAACATGAAACACTTTGTTAGACTAATCAGAAAAAAAGAAAGAAAAATCCAGAAAGAAAGAATGAGTGTGCAAGCAGCTGGATTACAAATCTAGCACAGTTATAGAGCAGCGTTCACATAATGAAAGCACTTCATCAGTGTGATTCATTTGTTCTCTGTTTTAATGTGTATAAAGGTTAAGTCTATGCGTGTGTGTTACTGTGTAATCTCTAAGGCTGTGGGGCATTTCAGGTTTGCTGTATATAAAGATATCAGATCCACCTCATAGAGAGCAAACAGCCAATAAGTGGAGAATAACTGGAGGACCCAGACAGTATTGAGCAGACAAACTGTCACCAGCATCAGTGTGTGTGTGTGTGTGTGTATGTGTGAGAGAGAGGTCTACCTACAGTAATGCCTGCTGCATACTACTACGTGCTGTGAGTGTGTGTGTGTGTGTGTGTATCAGCTCAGACATTTCCACAGAACCCAAGGGGATGTTTTTGTAATGGACCCTGTCTGTTGGAATGGTACTGTCCCATACACTACATATCCAGGAGAGAGAGAAAAGGGAGGGTTGAACGAGTGCAGGGTTTCAGTTTATCAAGAGATGCTGCTGATGTTTCAGGCCACAAATCAGAGCAACAGCAGCCATTAATCTCACTCATGCATTTCATCACAGAGAACGACAAGCCGCTCTCATTGCTGTCGTTTCTCCCCAGCTCTCTCGCAACACCTCAGAATAGCCACAATCTCCAATTTACTACTGCTCTTGAAATAGTATCCTCTCAGGGTATGTGTCACACTGTTGATAATGTCTATTATTGTCTATTAAATATATATATATATATTTACACACACACTGAACAAAATTATAAACGCAACACTTTTGTTTTTGCCCCCATTTTTCATGAGCTGAACTCAAAGATCTAAGATTTCTTCTATGTACACAAAAGGCCTATTTCTCTCAAATATTGTTCACAAATCTGTCTAAATCTGTGTTAGTGAGCACTTCTTCTTTGCCGAGATAATCCATCCACCTCACAGGTGAGGCATATCAAGATGCTGATTAGACAGCATGATTATTGCACAGGTGTGCCTTAGGCTGGCCACAATAAAAGGCAATGTGCAGTTTTACTTCCGGAGGGGGGGGTCCGAAAACCAGTCAGTATCTGGTGTGACCACCATTTGCCTCACGCAATGCAACACATCTCCTTAGCATAGAGTTGATCAGGTTGTTGATTGTGGCCTGTGGAATGTTGGTCCACTCCTCTTCAATGGGTGCAAAGTTGCTGGATATTGGCAGGAACAGGAAAACGCCATCGTATACGCCGATCCAGAGCATCTCAAACATGCTCAATGGGTGACATGTCCGGAAATCCTGCTCTGCTTCATTAGTCCATCTTTTTACGGTCCTCAATACAGGTTTAGCTGAATTAGTTACAGTTTATGCCTGTAGGCGGTATTAGATGAACTAATCAGTGGTCAGAGAGCCCCAAAGCTGCCCGTGGAACAGAGTGATATGCATTCTTTATTGTGGTGTAACAGTGATCCAATATATTACTGTCTCTGGTGGGACATGTGATGTGCTGTCTGTATTTTGGCAGTTCACGTGAGAGATTGGCTTTATTAAAGTCCCCGAGAATGATTAAAACAGAGTCTGGGTGTTGTTGTTCTGTCTCTGTGATATGATCAGCGAGTTTCTGTAAAGCGGAGCTCACGTGCGCTTGCGGAGGAATGTAAATACTCACAAGAATGAACGAGCAAATCTCCCGCGGTGAATAGAACGGCTTACAGTTAATGAAGAGCACTTCTAGAGCTGAACAGCACATCTTCTTTAACACAGTTACATCTGTACACCACCTCTCATTGATTTAAAAGCATGCCCCGCCGCCACGCGATTTCCCCGTTTATTCTGCGTCGCGATCTGCTCTAAACAGCTTTCCGTGAAACACAGAGCAGCAGAGTTTGAAAAATCCTTATTTGTCTGGGAGAGCATAAGGAGTTCGTCCGTTTTGTTGGGTAGAGAGCGGAGATTTGCCAGATGGATGCTAGGCAATGGCGTCCTGAATCCGCGCTGCCTGAGCTTCATGAGCGCGCCGCCTCGCTTCCGCCGTCTGCGTGTCCTGAAGCGTCTGATCAGCGCCACAGCTCCCCCGACTACAATGTCCAGCCCATAAGCAATATTAGCTAGTCAAGATCTATGAATATTAGGCCAATCAAATTGTTCTGCAGTGAATGAAAACGATCATCACTATGAACTACTCACTACATTTCCATTCACATGTAATCATTTAGCAGACACTTGTATTCAAAGTGATTTACAAATGAGGAATATCACAAGCTATATATCATACAAGAGTCAACCAAATTAGCAGTATTTCAATGTTAAATTGCAAGTGTAAGAATAAGTGTTGAATTAAATACTGCATCTACTCTGACTAAGGTCCGTTAATCAGTCACATTTTAGAAGATCAGGGTGTGACCAGCTGAATTCTGGGTATTCGTGATTAACACAAATCAAACATCCATAACCACAGTAATCGCTGCACCAACTCCACACACAGCTAGGATTAAGAGAATTGCTTCAATGAAACATCCATAGGGCATTACAACAGAAGAATCCTTAAAGGAGCTGCTGTTTTCCATCAGATCTCCAACTGAGGACAAAAAAGAGGCTTTTCGCTGTTAAAAATGACAGTTTCGGAACGTCTGAAAAACTGCGGATGAATTCCAAAGGTATTAATTTATATTTATGCATGAGACAGGCGCAGTTAAAACAAGTTGTTAAAAGCAAATGGACAGGTGAAAGGTCAAAGTATTCATGGATGTTGGTCAGTCATAATCCTACTTTTATCAGTTCGCTGGCGGTTACAGGACAGCAAAGGAGAGAGAAGAAAAGTGCCATTTTCACAATGTGGCATTTAAAGAGAAAGGCATCAATAACCTCCACGAGACATCAGGGACTATAAATGTCAGCGTCACTAAGGGTTAATGTGAAAGGCCTTTACAGAGTATCACCTGCAACACAGACACAGACACACACACACACACACACAAGACTATTTGCACAAAAACTGCCAAACAGGTGCATGTGTTCAGGAAACACACATTTAATTCCTCCTTCTCCGAATTTTCTCTCTTCTTGGGAAACCCCCATATTTCAGGAAGGGTTAACAGTATTTTCGTGTACTCACTGTTTTTTTGTGTTGTGTCTAGCAAGCGTAACACTGACACACACACACACACACACACACACACATGGACACACAGGCTTACTGTATATAAACTGGCCAATGAGCTCATGAAGATATTCACATAATTTTTACACTCATATTGATTTTGTGGAATAATGGGGCACATGTGCACACATTTTATTGCACACATACACACGCAAACATATACACATATACACACGCAACACACCACAGCCCTCAGAACAAAAGTTAGATCGATACATCAATTTACATTTTCATTCACCCTGTCAGCTTCTTAACATGGGCTTGTTCTCTTGTGTGTGTGTATGGTGTGACAGCATAATGATGTGTTGTAATAAGGAACAGAACAAAGAAAATGGCTGTCTGACCACACACACACACACTGCTGCGGCATGCTCAGGTTTTTTTTTTGTAATGATGGTCATGCCGCTCATGACAATCACATTATCTCTACTGTAAAAGAGGACACCATAACCAAAACCATTACATTCCCATTCAGACATCATAAAGGTTTCATCTAAAGCCTGAATGTCTTACTTTAAGCTTTTGCTTTTGAAAAGTATACAAATCAAAGGACAAGACTACTGCAACAAGGGGGGGGGGGGGGAAATAAAATTTAAAGGCATACTTCTCCCAAAAAGTTAAAAGTCATGATTTCATCATGCTGTTTCAGACGATGTTTGTTTATTTGTGTATGTGGAACACAAAAGGAGAATGTTTTTGAAGAATAATTTTGCAGCCCTGATTCATACAACATTTATTAGTAAACAAAAAAACAAAAATTATCCCTTTAAAGTTTTCTTTTTTCCATCCTTGTCCATTCCTTTTCCATACACTGCTCCATACAACTCCATACACTTGTATATAGAGTTATTTTACCTAAATACTACACACAAATATATAATAGAATAGAATAGAATAGAATTGAATTGAATAATTAAAATTTAAAAAATAAAATACTTTCCATAATTTCCATAATGTGGGGGGAAATAAATAAATACATACATACATACATACTACGGAATTCAATGGGTACCAGAAACTATTTGGTTACCTATATCTTTCAAAGTATCTATCAAAATATCTATCTTTTGTGTTTAGCAGAAGAAAGAAATTCATATTCATATTCAAGACTTCAACTTGAATTTGAGAAAACAATACAAATGTTATTTATATATAGTTTTAATTGATTAAAGAGAATTTAAAGGGACAAGTAGACAAAAATACAGCTTCATCCCAAATCCCTTATATCTCTCCCATCTATTTCCATGATGACTGTGATCATAAAATTGCTCCATATTTCTGCCAAAATGCATTATTGGACAGTGCCAGTTATTCATTTACGTAATGGCTATTTTAATTGTGGAACACAAAAAAGATGGGAAATCCAGCTTACCTATTAACCAACATAAAACAAATCATACTCACAAAACTTTTTTTTTTTCCACAATGGATTATCATTGCCATACTAAGCAAAAAAATACAATAAATAAATGCATAATTATTTCCAAGTCAGATATAATATATATTTTTTAAATGATAGAAAGCTTGTTAATGTCAAGAAAGAAAAGTATGCAGCAACAATGCAATGACCTTTATTATTTTAATTAAATGGGTGATTGAAAGTGGACATTTATGTTATTGCACTGGAAGATAAAAAAAGAAGAATTTTGTAAGTTATCTGTATGAGCAGCTGAAAATACATATATAGATATACTAAACAAAAGTCCAGACAACCCTTGATAAATCATCAATGTAAATTAAAATAGGACTGACATATAAGAAACGGCTGTCTTTAATTTACCACAGGTTGACCTTTTGTGATAGCATGCACTTACAGCACTAATAAAATAATAATTATGTATAGTAATTTGTATTATTTTGGCTTAATACATATATTACTAATATTAATCTATAAGACTAAAAACTGTGGCTCAGGAGAGAATATTATTTTACTTTATGAAAATACTGTCAGGAAAAAAATAATGTTCCACGTGATTTTATTTTGAAAATAAATTCTTCAACAAAGTACTTACACCTCTAATAACATCATTCTTATTGGCTGTGAACTCCAGCCTTAATTGGCTCATTGCTTCATGGCTACATTAGATCTCTGCTGTAATTGCTTCCTGTCCTATTGATTTTAGAGCAGAACAGCTTACTGGTTTGCAGACATAGTGTTAGATCTGTTCACCTGTTTTCTGCTTAACACATTTTATTAACCATCTTTCTCTCCTCAGAAGAGCCTCCTCTTCTGATTGTCTTCAGATCCAATTAGAAACGTAATGAAATCAATTACAAGATGTAATTAGGCAGCAGTGCATGATTACAGCAATGAAATACCTGAAGACCCCAGAACTTCACGTGAGTTGCTGCTGTCACTTAGATCATATTGTCTGGCTGTTCAAAAGCACACGCTCGAAGATGGATGTGAGGCACAAACAAAAACATCTCATTCCATACACTCAATAAGCAATTAGCTGATCATGGAAAACAATCGCATGCCTTATTTTTCTAATTTAATTTCATTCGGAATGTTCTTTTAAGTCCCATCTGAAAGTTATCCAGAGCTCTCTCTCAATTACTCCACTCCCGTCAGAATCTACTCAACCTCATGCAAGAATCCCCTCACAATCCTCTTTCCACCCCTCCTCCATCTCCCTCCTGTATCCCACAAATCCAGGCAGGCAGGGTCTATGTCTGCCCCATGAATGAATCAATATTTTCATTTCAACACTGTCTCAATTTTCAATTAAAGATGAGTACAGTTTCTCCAGACCGCTCTGAAGGGCCGTCAATCACAAGGCCCCTGCTGGCCCTCCACAAGCACATCTGTCTGCCACACTTTTTATGATCATAATTCTTTTCAAGGCATGCTTAAAAAAAATACAAACATACACACAATCTACACATTCAATCCATTATATTATATGAATGTACACCCAAACAGGCCATAAAAGGATAAGCTTCTATAACAAACCATGATAAAACGTCTCTAGGTTACGTATGTAACCATGGTTCCCCGAGGGAACGAGACGCTGGGTCGAAGTTGCTTTGGGAACGCCCCTGCGTGACCGCGTTCTGAAGGACGTGTCAAATCAGTCCAATGGAGTAGCGAGATGTCACGAGCGGGGTGACGTAAGCACCAGAAAGTATAAAAGCGCATCCGGAAGAGCGCAAACCAGCTTCGATGAAGTAGCGCATGGAGGGATGCAGGAAGTATCGCAAAGAGACACAGCCTCTCGTTCCCTCGGGGAACCATGGTTACACACGTAACCTAGAGACGTTCCCCTTCAGGAACTCAAGCTGCGTCTAAGTCACTTTGGGAACGAGAATACCCACTGCGCCATACTACCAAGTCCCTGCCTGTGTGTGTATCTTGCGAGCACATCACGAAGAGAGAACTTGGGAACCTGGGGTACATGCCAGGTCTAGGTTGTAAAAACGGACAAAAGTGTGTGGAGAGGACCAGCCCGCCGCAGCACAAATGTCCTGCAATGCCACACCCAAGTTGAAAGCCTTGGAGGCCGCCATACTCCTGGTCGAGTGCGCTCTGACCCCCATAGGTGACGAGAGGCCAGAGGACTCGTAGGCTAGTGAGATGGCCTCGACCACCCACCTATTCATGGTCTGCTTGGTCGGCTTCCATAACTCCGTTGGCAGACCAAAACAAACAAATAGATGATCTGCTTTATGCCACGGGGCAGCTCTGTATGCATAAGCATCCAGTGTTCGAACTGGAAAGAGCAGATTAAGCCTTTCTTGGCCTACTTCCTGGAACGGAGGGGGACAGAATGCCTGAAGTACTATGGGCCCTGGTGAAGAAGTGGGCACCTTAGGGACATACCCGGCCCTCGGGTAAAGGAATGCCATACCCATGCCTGGAGCAAATTCCAGGCACGAAACAGAAAGTGAGAATCTCTCCTGCAGAAACTCCAGAACTGTACCAATTGGGCAGTTGACTGGGTCCTGCAGTCGCTGTCCACACCATGAAGCGAAAAGTTTCCACTTCAAGGCGTACGGTTTCCTGGTGGCGGGAGCTCTGGACTGGAGTAGAGTCTCAACAACCTCAGTTGATAGACCAGATGCTAGGAGCTGTGCCTCCTCAGGGGCCATGCCCACAGCTTCCATAACTCCGGGCGGGGGTGAAGAATGGCGCCCCCCGCCTGAGAGAGGAGGTCCCTCCTGATCGGAATCTCCAGTGGAGAGCTGTCGAGGAGGGACCCAAGTTCAAGAACCATACTCGGGCCAGCTAGAATGGGTCTACTAGCAACAGACGGACCCCATCCCGGCGTATTCTCGCCAGAACTCCCAGGAGCAGAGCGATCGGGGGAAAAGCGTACAGAAGAAGCCTCGGCCGCCAAAAGATATCACGTTGGACGCCGCTGCCATCAGGCCCAACAGCCTTTGAAACTGTTTGACAGTGAGTGACTGGCCTTCTCTTACTCTCGTGACTGTTGTGAGGATTGACTCGATTCGAGCAGGAGACAGACGTGCCTGCATCGAGGTTGAGTCCCACACCACGCCTAAATAAGTGGTTCTCTGTAGTGGCGAAAGAACACTTTTCTTGGCGTTTAGCCTTAACCCCAGTTCTCTCATATCGGCGAGGACGGTATCTCGATGCCGAGCCGCCATCTGCTCCGATTGAGCTAGTATTAACCAATCGTCGATGTATTTGAGAATGCGGATGCCCTGGAGTCGCAGAGGAGCCAGAGCAGCATCCACACACTTCGTGAAAGTGCGGGGTGAGAGTGACAGGCCGAAGGGAAGAACTCGATATTGGTATGATTCACCTGAAAGCAAACCTTAGGAACTTCCAGTGTTGAGGGAGGATGGAAACATGGAAATAAGCGTCGCTGAGATCTATCGTAACAAACCAGTCCTCGGACTGGATCTGAGATACTATCTGCTTGATAGTGAGCATCTTGAACCGAAGC
>NW_015505867.1:999526-999807 GCF_001515645.1 Sinocyclocheilus grahami
GGGAAAAACGGAAGGCCCCCGTCATGAAGGCTGTGATCTGGATTCAGAAAACGCTCGTCTAATTATTTTTAGGACGAGCGTCCTGTTTCTAGGCTGGCCAAACGATATTTTATTTTGGCGAGTGCACGAAATACACCCCATAATCACGAATCACACCTCATATGCGAAGGACTGTGGTGGCGAGTCCACAGTCTCCTCTGTCTCGACACTCATCACATCCACCTCCTTGGAGCAAGATAGATGAAGTGTCTGACTCTCTCTCTCTAGGGGGGGGAGAAGGA
>NW_015505867.1:1000134-1030920 GCF_001515645.1 Sinocyclocheilus grahami
GACCGCTGCCAGCGGGATCGCGAGCCTGGCCGCTCTCATCAAACACAGCCAGGCAAGAGCGGAGCGTGCGCAGCGAGAGCAGCTCGCAGAGATGACAATAAGCTCCTCGAAAGCTGACCGTGCATGCTCCGCTCCCAAACAAATGACACACAAATCGTGTGTATCCCCCGCCGCCAGATATCATGGGCAGGGAGGAACACAGCATTTGTAATGCCGTTCGCTCGCCATATACTTTTTCATGATTGTTTTTTATATATGCTTGTGCGGACAGACAACAGAAAATAGACAGACACATACACAAAGCGCTACTGAAGAGCAGAAACTGGTTTGCGCTCTGCCGGATGCGCTTTTATACTTTCTGGTGCTTACGTCACCCCGCTCGTGACGTCTCGCTACTCCATTGGACTGATTTAACACGTGCTTCAGAACACGGTCACGCAGGGGCGTTCCCAAAGCAACTTCGAGCAGCTCGAGTTCCTGAAGGGGAACTACAGTTTTATGAGCTGCCAGAATTCATGCGTTTATGTTACAATTGGGGGACATAAACATACTTTTAAATACTTAAAATTCATGTGATGTATTTTATGATATATTTAGCAAAATATTTTGCTGTTGAAAATATTAATAATATTGCATTTATGACAACATTATAAAATAAAATAAAATCTTTATTTATTTATTTATTAAGTCTTACAGTTAGTGTCTTTGGTTTAAGCTGCAGTATAGCAAAACTGGTCAGAACTTTTCATGTAAAAAATTATATTGCTAGTAGTTTTAATATATTTTAATTATGCACACACACACACACAAAAACATCCATTCATTCCATGATTTAAAAATTCATTTAAAATATTTCATACAATACAGTATGTATTATTTTGTGTTACTTTTTACTATTATATATATCTATATATATATATGGTCCCCACATCCCGCGGTGGCTGAATGCACATGCTTTTTGGCAGGTGTCTCGCTACTGTCTGAGTGTGTCTGGTATTTGGTTGATCGACAGTGGCAAGCCTGCAGCTCTCGTAAATCGTCAGCAGCTTTGGAGAACCACTGCAGAAGTCTTCAATAATTAAACTAATTAACAGAGCGATTAGCACGGTGTGATGGTGCTGACAGAGCATGGGCAGCAGTGATGACGGTGAAGTCTGGGGTTTTTTGTCTGGCAGTAGCAGAACCACCAGAGAGAGATATAATGGGCTTTAATAAGCAAGGGTTAATGTTAGCAAAGTAATCAAGGCAAATCCAATACACAACACTCACTCGGATTAGAAAAAGAGGACTTAAATCATTTCATAACTATCAGTCCCGCCACTCCCTACAGGTGAAGAAAACGTAATACTTTTACTTTGATTGAGACAACCAATTCACCCAACCCACAACCAACACGATTTCAAATGAATTCAATACATTAATTGACTTCCACTCACTTGTAATGGAAAATGTATTTTATAAAAGGTGATACTCATTAGAGCTGATTAAGTTTTCTTACAAAAGTTGTCTAAGTTATTTTCAGCAATCTATATCTAATGCTGGTCACCATCAGCTTAGGAGACCCTTATAACTGACCTAAATGGGCTTCAGATGAGCATGTGCAGGCAAACTCTGTTCTACACTCACAGCTTATTAGTGACACAAATGTGCCACATCTCTTGGGAAGATAAACGCTAATCTGCTCCTCTATGCATCTGTCCCTCAAAAGCAGGGGCTTCTGACCTTTGCAGAGCTAGGGAGCATAATTAAATGCAACTAACCCTAAAGCAAAACCCTTATCCTAACCCTAACCATATATTTTATTCATTTATTTATTTATTTAAAATAAATAAAGTTTATTTGACCCAAAACTTTTGAAGGGTAGAGTACTAATTAGTAAAATAAATGTACTTATTTTATTATTAATTTACTCAGTTTTCAACTATGCTTTGTAAAGCATTTGTTAGTAACATATAAATGCCATCTAAATTTAGGTTTTACATGTTTCTAACATATCTTTTCAATGGACCCCCAGCACTGAAAATCCAGTTTCTGGAGGAAAACCAGGGCCTTGTCACTTCCCGCAGATTTCATTAGCTTTGTACACAAGCTTGTATGTGTGTGTGTGTGTGTGTGAACTTTGTTTGTGTGCTTCACCGCTGGTGTATTGATTTCTTTTTGTTGTCGGCTGAAGTGAGTTTACCTGTTTGCGCTGCCTATTTGGGCGACTGTACATGGACTCTGTGTGTTTGTTTGTCAATTAGATTGCGGTTGGGAGAAGATGGAGTGTTTTCAGTATAGCTGGAAAGCACCTCACTTTTCTTCCCCTGGCATTTGCAGGTAATCTGACATTTCCAGGTAATCTCCTGCAAACACACTTGCAGTTAACTGCTCCTTAGGGAGTGATGGGTCTGAGAGTGAGAAAAGGGCTATTGCTGTTCAGAACGACTAACACGGGGTGGGGAAAGGTGACCAAGAGAGGTAGACCCATATGGCTGAAGAGGCCAGGAGGGCCAGGATGGCCAGGGTGGCCAGGATCGTTATTACCACAGCATCACGGGACAGTTTGAGAGCAATTACACCCCAAGACCATAACTCTCCCCCCTGCCCCCACACAGCTATAATGGAAGACCTTTCAACCTACACAAAATGGCCTCCTAGCCATTCTCATGAAAACATAAATAAATCAGAAGTACACTGCTCCAATGCTAGCGGCCCGTACGTGTTTGTGATTGCCAGTGATAATTGGAGAACGCTGAACCGAGATGGATTGATAAATTTGACTGGTCACATATTGGATATGGTGGTGAAATGGTGCGTTGGGGGGGGCATCACGATTAATTTTGTGAGGCTGTCAGTTGCTTTCTGAGTGTGTGACTGGGATATATTGGCCTATAGGCTGCAGGGAGAACTAATCAAACCCGTGAAGGAAAGCAGATCCTGACATCTCTTAAATGATCTCACCTGTTTGCTGCATGTTCTGAACAAACGGCTGTAGCACGCTGTAATGGCCTACTCTCAGTGTCAAAGTATTGGTGATTCTGGTCTTTTGCAGCTCTCTGAAAAGATTACAAGTTGATAGTTTCAACGATTGCTTACCACTCAAGTTGAAATCTGTGCTCTCATAAAGGCAATTATTGACAATTACCTGAGGTGTTTCAAACCCTTGCAAAATGGGCATTCAAAAAGGTTCATGACTCCTGAAAAACAATGGTCAATCAAGAAACACAAAAAAAGAAGAAACGTGAATGGAGTCAGAGTGTTTTCTGAACAAAAGCTACTTTAAACTGTGCAGGTAACTAAGTTAAAGCTACTGATAATGTACATCAGTTCAACAGTCAAGCTACTTTTGTCTGCTACAGAAGCCAAAAAAATTGAATGTGCTCTTCAAGTCGAAAATATCGTAATTCATTTGAAACTACTAAAATATTGTGGTTCTAAGTGCATGTCTAAACAATGTCGTATTTACAATTGGGAAACTCTGAATTGATACATGAGTTGCTGAGTTGTGGTGTTGGAAGGAGTGTGTTGATTTGAAACATTGCGGAAACACTGATCTATAATACAGATAATATAATATACCTACATACAGACATCAGTGAGCAGAAAGCAAGTATGTAGTGAATAAAGTTAATCACTCAAATGGAAAGGTGATACAAACTACAAAATGTCATCATTTTGAATTCAAATGCAGTTATTTGGGTTTATCGTGTCTTATTTTGCTTTATTTATGCTACTTACGTGTTATGTTTGACTTAAATGCATGACGTCTTAATAACGAACACCCAACTCTGAGTTTTGCACTTTCCACATGCACTTGAAGGCAGCATGAAATTCCTCATCGGGACTCAATTTAGTGAAACATTTTTAGAATCATTTAATTTACAAGAACCGTCTAAACGAACTGATTCATTAAAATGAATCAGGATTTCTAATGGTACTTATAACAGAGAGCCATTTAGGAGCAAGCAATCCACTAAAATGAATGAAATGTTTACGCTACACAAGAGGAAAAGAGCTTTTTTAGGTGGAAACTCTACATACTTTAGGACAATGAATGGCTAGCTGGATGGATTTTCACTCCTGGTGTAAATGAACTTTGAGCTACAGGGTCTATGTGTCAGCGCAGCCATTATGGCCACCAGTTTAAACTTTTGTCTGTTTTGCCGCTTATGTTCTAAACTTATTATCCCACAATGCTGTAAGGGTGAAGGATGAGGGTTTTGGCATAGTGTGTGTGTGATATAGAACGATATAACGGTCAGGTGTAGGGGAAAGGGTAACCACAGGTCAGTGTGGTATTAGCAGCGGGTTTAACTTGCTTTCCCTCTCTCTCTCTACCTCAACGGCTCCACCCAGCCTGGTCTTCGCCTGGGTATCTAATGGTGGCCTTGAGTGATTGTATTGATTTTTTCCTCAGGATTTCCAGTTTGTAAAGCCCCCCTCTTTCCACTTTTCCCAATTGTCATTATGTGCCTTCAATCACATGCAGCATTCCCTGCGTTTCACCAGGGACATGGACCCAACAATCTATAAATGGGTACGTGGGGGCCACATTATAAACCTTATGAACTTGAATATTAATTTAGTTGATGTAATGCTTGTCCAGTACTGACTGATTTGAATTACCTTTTACCAACTATGCATTCATTCAGCTCAGTGCTAAGGTTTCAGAAGCTTCTGTTCAGTCTTAAAATAATTGTTTTATGTAGCTCTTTTTATGTAAGCTCAAATACATACAATTCATTTCTGCTGTATCCATCTTATTTTTCGAAGTGGAAGTACGCAACTTCCTGTGAGTTTCCAATTCATACGTTTCTACAGGTAAATAACTAGAAGAATAACTATGTGTAGTAAATGGTAAAACTATTTGCGCTACAAACCAGTGTGAATGATTATGATAGTATATTACAATAAACTAACAAATAGCGATTTGCAACAAAGAAGCTTCATGAACTTTTTTGTACAGGTAAAATAACTGGAAGTGGATGACACAGGAAGCCTTGCACCAGTTGAAAATGGCTGTGCTTCTCGTTATTCTTCAATAGTCTTCACTTCTAAATTGAAGATAAAAGTGTCTGCTAAATAAATACATTTAAATGTGATGTAAATGTGTTTATTAGGATTGTATGCCCGTTCAAATATTGAGGTCAATTTCCAATAGCTTTGCACTGCAGTAAATTAAGTTTATACCTTGATACAGCTGAACTCACATGCAGAATGCTGCAAGATGAACAACCTCCCGCTGAGATCAGCTTGAACAGAACGAGTTAATATATTATACAGGCACAGAATATGTTAATAATATGTGGAAATTGAGGCAATTACATTTCATCATGCAGGGCTTGCAAGATTAACAATGCACCACTAATAACATGCCAAACACTACATACATTTTGAAAGCACACTGAAGCCAAAATCCTTAGCTTGCTGCAATAATCTCAGAATATATGTTTGCAGTCATTACACATCCACAACACACCACAGTGGAGACATAAACAGCTTCATACTGACCGTGAATGTGTGAGGTTGTGCTTGCTATAATGTCTATGCCATTTAAGGAAGGCTGTATGGACGGTCCACCAATCCTCAGAGGACATGCAGAGATACTCGTAAATAGATGAGGCCGCAAGTAACTGGGAACCTTAATTGTTGCTGACACTCAGGAGACTTCCTCCCAGCAGGACGGTGTTTAGATAAGAAATGAAAATGATCAGAGCAGGTAAGTGAAGCTCATATATGGGCCTCCTCTTATCTCTTGTATTCTGCAGACAGTCCTCTGGGTCGCATACATATGGAGCACATACACTGTGAGACACATGCAGTGCTGCTGGCATTATGGAAGATACTGGCGCAATCGTACAGCTATTGCCAGAGGCAGGTGAACAGATAATGAAAATGAATGGTTATAATGCAGATCCAGTGTGATGTGAGTTAAGGACTGTTCACAGAAAGACAAAATTCGGCACAAAAATGGGGCCCAATTTTTGCATACAATTTATTTGTTCAGATCATAAATAATAAAAAATGTAATGTGACTGTTAGTGTCAGTCTGAACAGTTGCACTTACAGCAGTTAGGTGTTTGTTCACATCCTTAACACTAATGATCCATCACATTTACTGTACTGTTGCTTGGTGAAATTTCGCCAGGCAAAATCTAGTCATTTTAATTGGATTTCATGCGATCTGGAATTTTGCATAAGGGTGTATAAACAGAAAGCTGCTTGGTTTGAAAGTAACGTCGGTGTGAATGGTGCGTCATGCATCAATACAGTATGGAAATTGGTGAATGGACCTGTTTTGCTGGTAAAATATTGCTAAGATTTTGTGAATGTGGCCACGCCTTAAGTACAAGCAATAACAGTAGTGATATTAGCAATGCTAATAATCATAATAATAAAGACCAACCATCGTCATCAACATGGACATAACCACATCATCATTTGTATTACTATTGTTCTTGTATATTTCCCATTTTCTTTCCCATTTTATTAACACCTTTGTGTAGATTTCTGTCCAAAGTACAAGCTCCTCTTTACGGTCGTAACATTCCAATAACGTCTGCAGGTGGTTTGATTTTCCCATGACATCAGTCTGTTCTCAAGAGGCAAGCCTAATCTTCTCATCGTAGAAACCGTGTCGTACACATTGTTCATGAGGTTTACATTTAGCCACTTACGTGCAAATCATCCCGCTTCTTTGTTCCTGTGAATTGAGTGGAAACTTGAGAAATTCTCTTTGAGTTTCTGAATAAAACAAGGAAATACCTGTGAGAGCAGATCAAAGATGTGAACATGCCGGATGGCATCAGGCTCACTAAACACCTACAGTACAGCCTTCTGAATAGAGGAGGCATCAAACTGGAAAAGCATTACATCAGTTTCCGCAACATGTTTTCTTTAGTACACAATGTGTATGTGTTTGATTTGAAAAGCTTGCGTCAGTGAGGGTCAGACTATCGCTCATACAGCTCCACTTTAACCACATAATGTCCCAGTTCCTAATAAAGTTACAGGCCAATTGGCGAGTAACTCCATTTCATTAACTCGTCAAATCCAATTATTAAGAGTTCATTTTAGACCCTTTTTCTTCAGTGGTCCTGACCCATTACAGAAGATTTCTAGAAGAGTCGACATTACATACTCATACATACCTTTTTGTATTCAGGTGTTTATCTGTCTGCACAATTATTTGTACTAGTTGTGCTCACTGAAATGAACTCAAGTGAACTGGACAGGGGTGGAGTTGTTTTGCTGCAGTTTTCATGTGGCGTAAACACAGACACAATCTCTTTCACTTTCATTCCTCTAAGCATAACAATCATCCATGAGATCGAAGGACACAAACACTGCTAAGCACTTAGACATATTTGACTTTTGAGTACACATATGCTTATCTCCGATACGTTCCTCAGGTGGAAAACAACGACTGGTCTTCCAGTCATCATCCGCCACATGCTTTGCATCTACTTCACTGTCAGTCCTGAAATGTCACTTGGGCCACTGCTGGGGACTCACAGCTAGTCACACACCTGATGCCCTTTAGCTGCATTCAAAGGTCAAAGCACCATCCTGAGAGATGTACTGTACACAAGTGTACTGAATTAATGTGGAAACAGTACAATGAGGGTCCAAAATGAACTGACCAAGAGCAAAATGTAAGCAAAATGTGAAACAATTTTATTAAGAACTGCACCAAAAACACCCTTTGCATCTTGCAATTTTTACCTCAGTGGAACATGAATCATCAAAATTGTAAGTAAGTAGTTTTTTGTTTTCCCCCCCCCCCAAAACTACATGTGTTGACAAAAAACCCACATTAAGCCACTAAAACACAAATATGAGGAACAAGATCACAAACAGAGATTTGATATAAAGACATGTTGTATATGATGATGCATGTGACTATCCAAGGATAAACCTCAATAATGTTGTTTGCTACTCTGTATTTGGCAGTCATCCCGGCCTGGCTTATCTCACACAAACATGCAGCTATCCAGATCACGCAGACAGCCTTCAAGTCAGCAAACTACCTTAATGCAAGAAACATGCGATCAGAATCACTGTTCACTCGCGGCCCTTAGTTAGATTCATCTTTTCTTTGTTCCTCATCTTTGACCTACCGCTTTCACAAATTTTCTATCATTTCATCATGATCAGCAGCCCCCTTTTTCTTGGACGTGTGTAGCAACTCATAATGTAATAACTGCACATAATGTAATAAATATTACACTATTATTGTAATAAAATGTTCATAATGTAATCATTTTCTCAAAACGTAATCAAATCTTGAGCTCATAATCTAATAATTTTTCAATGTAATAAAATGTTTTCACATAATGTAATAGGTTATTGTATGAGAAATGTATTACATTATGAACACACTGTGGCAACTTATAATGTAATCACACTTCATAAGGTAATACAAGCACACAATTTAAAACAATTATTATTATTATCTTTCAATATAATAAATTTGAGCACAAAACATAATAGTTTTGTTAAAAGAAAATTAGGCTTATTAGGCTACATTGTGAACTTTTATAAATTTTTTTATAAAAAGCTTACTAATTTTGTGATTATGACATGCTTAATTTTTAAGATATAGGCAGGTTTCACAGACAGGGCTTAGACTAAGCCAGTATTAGGCCATATAAGTAATTTTTATAAACGTGCCTTAAAAAAACATTACTGGTGTGTAGGCACTGATATATTTTAAGAAAGTTTCTTTCAGTTGAAACAGCTCAGACTTAGATTTTAGTCTGGGATTAGGCTTAAGTCTTGTCTGTGAAACCGGGGGGATAGTCATTTCAATGGTTGTTAAAAAAAAAAAAAATTCTACACAAATGTATAGGCCTAATGTATTTATAGTTTTGGTGATATGATTAGACTGTTTTATCTTCCTGAGGTAGATGTCACGTAACTGGCACATTCTTCACAGGCTGTTATACTGATGATTTCTCTGGTTAGAACCGCTTGTAGGCACAGAATTGATGCGTGACTGTAAGTTGTACTTTATTTTTCAACATATCCTCTGATGTACATTCAAGTTATAACTTGTATTAAAGTGACGAATTGTTCATTTAACTTGTGCTCCGTTGCCTGAGGCAGATAACGCAATCTATACCAGACTACATTATACTCTGGAAACTTTTATTAGTTTTTTTCCAAATTTGTTAATAAAAAATGCCTTCAATTCAAGGACATAGAATTTAGTAGGGGCACAACTGAATTGCTCCTAGCAATAATTTTGATCAGTTAAAAATATATTTATATGTAACCACTGTCATTGTCATCATACCACAGACATTACCTGAGATGTTAAAAGTTCACATGAAATCAAAATTTACAATATTTATTTTGTTAGGGCACATTGCTAGCCTTAAGGTAAACAATTAATCTGTGCAAGTTAATCCTCTGAAAAAAATAGTTTGTTTTGGTAATCTTTAATCAAAATCTGATCATGTGCTCTTCTGCTCTGGAATGGCATGCCTTCTCTGATGACGTCAGTTTGACGGCTTGGGCAGAATATGCTTAACCACACCCCTCCGACAATACATTTGCTGTGAGTGAGAGATGAGAGGAGGAGCGCAAATATAAAACCCCGCCCTCTACTCATAGTACTCAATATTCCATTTCAGTTGGAAATACGCCACCACACTGAAATCCAGTCGGCAGCAACTTCCGGTTCACACGGACTTTAAAGGAAATATGTCAGCAAACTGTGCTCTTTCAAGGATGTGCATTTAATGCATGGCCAACTGTTCCCGTATTTAAGCAACATTCCATATTAAATCCATACAGAAAGCAGTTTGTCACGCCCAGTTTAGGGAGTTAATCACTAGCACAAAAAAGAAAAAAAACACAAGAGCACCCTTATTTGAAACTGTAATAATAACATATTTGGCAAACTCGTCTGTGCATATTTGCATTTGCGCTCTGGCGAGCATCAGATGTTTCTATTTACAATGTTTGCAACGTTGAGGAGTGTAGATAATCACAGACACATCCACTGAACCGATGAACTGAGATGAGTGACAGGCTCAGTGCATTTGAAATTATAAAGGGAGCACTCTTTGCACACTGTAAGGGAAACAGGTCAATTTAGCTCAAAGGGAATCATTTAAGATGTTTAAGGGAACCTGATACTAGACTATCTGTAATCATTCAGAATTTAAATTAAAGTTTTTTTTTTCATGATGCTAAGAGGAACAATGTCCCCTCACTAAAGTTCAGCTAGTTATTCTATAAATGCTAAAATGAATCTCAGACGTGAACACACAGTATTTGCTTTGCTTAATCCATTCATGTACAAATTAATTCTAAAAAAAACTTAATTTGTACATTAAAAGATTACGCAAAGCAAATATGTTCACGTCTGAGATTCATTTTGGCATTTATCTCTATATTGCTATCTTTTATTATATATATATATATATATATATATATATATATATATATATATATATATATATATATACACACATATAAAAAAAATGATCATACAAAATTCTATTACATTTTAAATGATTAAAAACTCTTGCTGACAAAAATTTTATTACATTTTCTTACAATAATAATGTAATACTTATTACATTATGTGCAGTTTTTTCATTATGTGCAGTTACTACATTATGAGTTGCTACAGACGTGTTTTAAGTGCTATTCCAATTTGTAAAGGCTTATGTGCCATCCCAATTTCAGAGCCATTCAACTGCAAAGAAAGCAGGATGGAAAAATTACTGATAGAAACAAAAAGAAGAGAGAAAATCAAAAAGAGCAGCACTTAAAGCTATCACAATAGCAGAGCATGTTGGTGATGCTGGAAAAGCAATACGTTTCTGTCAGCATTTGTTGTCCCCCGTTAACCCAGACAGTAACAAATACAAGGAGGTTTATTGAAATTCTGAGGCTGGACATTTATTGAAACTGGTGTTGCTGTGTTTTCATGCGTGAGGACATATATTGAACTCTAACAGCAATATAAATGCCTGAACTTGACAGGCCGTATATGAATAAGGTGAAGTGTGTGCAGCTGTGTGTTTGAGTGTGAGTGGTAGATGAGGGTCGGTGCAGTTTACGGGCCTCCTAACAGCTATAAGTGAAGCACATCAGAACAGCCGTGTTTAAGGAGCAACATATTGTATATAGCGTTGCATCCACTGCTGTGTGTGTGATCACATAGGAGCATAAATGTTCAATTGTGCATTATATTGTAACTTTTTTTGCATTATGAAAAAACCTTTGAAAAAGTGAATGGGTGCTGTCACGTGCTGTCAGAAATAGAGGCGAAACAGTTGATAAAAACACCATCATAATCCACACCACTCCAGTATATCAATTAACATCTTGTGAAACAAAAATCCCCTGTTGTCCTCTCACACCAAAACATATTTTGGACTGTTTTCACTTGTAAACAGTGCTTGATCTGTTCATATTTCTCTCTTGATTCAGATCAGATGTCTTTTTCACTGTTGAAAGCACTCAAATGTTAGTCTGAAGCATCGGGTTGAAGTTAAAAGTATTGTAATGACGAAACAATCTTAGTCTTATCTCACTTTATGCGATGCAGTAATTCTAGACGGGTTGCAGATTTGTTCTAACAAGGTCATGGAAGGGAGGGAAAACAACACTATATTCAAATAATAAAATGCTATAATATAATCAAGCATTCAACAAAACAAAATAAATAGATTAACTCTTAAAAAGGGGAAAAAATCTTGTTGTTGTTGATTTCAAATGGAAGTGAGTTGAATCTAATTGTATGTGTATTTTGGGACAAATACATTTGTAACTTAATACATTGTAGCCAAAAACAAATCTGATGACAACATGGACAGTTACGTGTCATCTCTACATCCTTGAAAGCAAAAGAAAATATTACCCATATCTCATTAAATATGGTTTACTTTCAGAGAAGATAAACATTGTGTGTGCCTAATTATGTTATTTATTAGTTTTTACTCAATAATATATACATAAATCTAATACTGAGTGTGCAATATATATATATATATATATATATATATATATATATATATATATATATAAAGAGAGAGAATGAGAGAGAACACAAACACACACAAAACATGCTCATTCACCCATAGCATTGTGTGTGTTCCACAGGAAACCATGTGTGCCCTTGTGACAGCAGAGTCATAAAACTAATTTCTTTAGGAAAGCTTCAAAACACATGAAAAATACTGGCAGCATGACAGGTGTATATGTACACACACAGCTTGTGATGTGAGTTTATCCTGTACACCCAACAGCCATGCAGTTTTCAAGTAAACAGAGCCAGTGCAAGATCTCTTGATAAAATGACATTAATTCATCCATCCATTCTGCAAATCACGTCCTATGTAGGGTCGAGCGGATGCCAGAGAGCCTTTCCCATAGCCTCAGGAGATCTGCTGTAAGTAGACAGAGCTCTGACGCCTCTACCAAACTGTAATGGGCAACATACTGTAGCTCCTACGACAAGACGTTACAGGTATGCTGGAGCATTTTATTTTATTTTTTATAGTTGCATCTTGTGACATCATGTCACAAATCCGGTCTATGAACTTCCGTTCACTCACCACCAGAGGTCACCCGCTCACTACATGGACTCTCACACTACACAGACTGTTACACTATACCCTGGACTACATTTCCCATCATCCATTGCACTGATTGCAGACAGCTGTAACCAATCACACACTCACCTGAAAGCTATTACACACTATATAACACCCACTCAGATCCTGCTCAAGTCGCTGAGTATTGTCTGCATTTATCGCTCTCCAAGTGATAGCTCTTTACGGAGACAGTTCCCTGTCTTAGTTTCTAGTTCATAGTTTAGTCTAGTCTAGTCTTGCCTTGCCTGTTTTCCTGTGTGAAGATCTTTGCCTGTGTATTACGGATTACCCCTTTTGTCTAGCCCTCTGGATTCTGTTCTTCTATCGAAGACCCACACTTGTCCTAGGATTACTCTTTGTCTTGCCTGTGTTGTACCTGTTTGCCATTGTTTGACCCATGCCTGTTATGACCACGTCTCTTAATAAAGGCATGCACATGGATCCATTCGATTCACGTCTCGGTCGCCCCGTAACGCATCACATCCTCTTTTTGGTTTGTTCAGATGTCTTTGGTTGGGTTTCGTTCATATATCAGTCGAACCGCACCAGACTTCACTTGGAAACTCTTGTTTGGTGCACACTAAGCTTCAGATGGCAGCATTCACACTTTTTTAAGTTAAACGCACTAACACAGGAATCAGACCAGATTTCATTTTAATCAGACCAAAAAAAAAAAAAGTGTGTTAAATTCAAGCTAAAAAAATAGATAAACATTCCACCATTCAAAGTGAACTCGGTCTGTGGAAGAACAATTCCAAGCAAATATGTCAAAAGAAGTTCACTTTTGGGGTAAAGCTACAATAGTAAGAATGCAAAGATAAATTACCGTATAACCTTTAAAACAAAACAATACAGTCTTTAAAGCAAAACAAAAATAGAAACAAAAAAGGACAAACACACTGATTAAACAGTATACAGTATATGTATATTTTTTAAACGTGTTGCATTGAATCCATAGCTGTATCCATATCAGCAAATTTAGCAGCCATGTAACTAAACTAAAAAAAATAAATAAATAAACATTTGAGTGAAGAAAAAAAGAAGAGAAAAAAGTATGTCTGGCTTCAAGCACCACACTGAGTAGACCCAGCTGTGCCTTACCGTACTGACGGGGGTTGAATCTCATAATTAACTGAATATTGTTACATGCCTGATCTAATGGCCTCTGTTGAGAAGAACATTTAGAAGTCTTACTATAAATTAATTAATGGTCTATACATAGGCCTGCATAGGTATTTGCATAGTCAAACATACACGCAAACAGAAACGCAGACATTCCCACTTATTCCTTCTTTGAAACTGACATTACACAATCTTAAAAACATCATACTGACGTCAGAGTCAACAGCTTTTGTCCACAAAGACCACGACTGATCCGAGCAATCATCATTTGCGCGTGTAATCTGACCGCTGTCCTGGATGAAATGCCAGGCCAAAGATTCACTGGCATTGTGGTTCTGCTTGAAATAAACAAAAAGCCATGAAACAAACATCAAGAAATTCTCTTTTGATTTGACCAACATGTCTTGCATGTGTCCTGTTACCACACACTCAAACACACACACACAATGTTCACTGTATCTCTTTACACTACCACAACTAAAATGGAAAAACAACACAGGATGATAACATGGAAGTAAAAATCCCTTATTTTATCTTGTTTCCACCCCCCTCCATATCTTAATTGATATGGTAGCTTGATAGCTTGAAATGATCGCTTGATAGCTTCACCTATATTTTTTAAGACAATAGCAGAGGACAGTTTTACCAAAGAATCTCAGGGTCTGAACTGCAGAGCATATTTCTGAGAGCCTGATATTGTCACCGTCAAGGGAATTAATGTGTTTTCATATCTGATGTAATTTTGCATCAGCGTTTTCCTTATTCTGCATTACGCTGTTGTTGTTATACACTCTAAAAAAATGGTGCTATATAGCACTAAAAGCGGTTCTTTGGCTCGTAATCATAGGGGAACCACTTTTAGTGCTATTTAGCACCTATTTTTACAGGTGCTATATAGCACTTTTTCTCAAAAATGGTGTTCAACAGTAGTTCTTTGGCTTTTAATCAAACAAAACTGGTGCTAAATAGCACTAAAAGTGGTTATTTGGCTCGTAAGCATAGGGGAACCTCTTTTGGTGCTATATAGCACTGATCTTTAAAGGTGATATACAGCACCTTTGTCAAATGGTGCTATGTAGAACCATAAGAGGTGCCATATAGCACCAGCAGTGGTTCTTTGGCTCGTAATCATAGGGGAACCTCTTTTGGTGCTATATGGCACCTATTCATAAAGCAGCTTTATAGCATTTTGTCAAATTAGAGGTGCCATATATATATATTTTATTTTTTTTTTATTTTTTTTTGAGCTAGTAGGGCCCATTATCATACTGGATTCCAAACGCAAAATATACACACAAGAGGAGACCCAGTGCCATTGAGATGTCCTCGCTCTCCTCTGTGATTACCTGGCCAGCCAAAGTGAGCACAATGTGGTCATACTGCATGGGATGACCCTCCCTGGTGTGGTCTCTCAGATCCCAAAGGATCTTATGTTAAGATGAAGGCAAAGTAGAATAGACATGTATTAAAATTTAGTCATAACTCAAACAATTAAATAAGGAGGCAATTAACACACTACAGTACTTACCATTTTCGCCAGTCTGAAACACGGGAACTCACATTGCTGCTGAAAATGGTCAATTATTGTTGTGTTTTGGCCTGTACTAATCTGTCGGACCGGGAAAACATATGGAGTACTATAGACCAGAGGTCCCCAACCTCCGGGTAGCTACCCACTACCGGGCCGTGGAAGAATTGCTACCGGGTCGCAAGAACATTCTGGGAAAAATGTGTAGGCCTATAGATATGACACTCTGTTATTTATTTATGTTAATGATTGTTCTAATTATTCTGTATTGTCTTTGTGTGCAATTGATATGTAGTAGCAATTTGACAATTTCATGTTAAATAAGTAAATGAAAGATTGCTCTGATCTGTCACATATTAGGAGTTAAATGGATCGCAGTTGATCTGTGACACAAACAAAAAACAATATAATGCGTTGAACTACTATATAATGCTATTATAATAGCTACTTTATAATAGCCTAATATATATACTATACTAATATATGTACTATACATAGCAACTTAACGACAGTTAAGTTCATTACATGAAGAAAAAAGACCGCAATTTCAAGACAAAATGTAAACATTCTCTTCAAAAGATGAGAAACAATGCTTACGCAAGCTGCTTGTGTGTTGTCAGGTCCAATAGCATCTGAATGCATCCTTTAAAAAACAGCATCTCTGCAAAGCCTCCACGTGACAGGATCATAAAACAATATGAGCCAAAATGTGCTGCAGAGGCTGTTAAGATCAAACTGATATGACTAGAAATCTTGTTAAAGATAAATTTCAACCACTGTTTTTTTTTATATATTTATTTCCCCACCCCCAACTGGGTTCAACATTTCTCCATATTACCTAATTACTCTTAATAGGCGTCATTGACATGTAAATATGTAAATGTTTGGTTTTGAGTACTGAAAATAAGTATTTTCATAATACAATTCATAATTAAAAGATCAAGGAAAAGTTGATACCTCATGACAATTAACAAAACACTAGAGGAAATGTCGTGTGTTAGCTTAAAACCTTCAGCTTAACACATTAGCAGCTGCATTCAGCAAATACCACAATAACCAAACCCACAGCATTCTGGAACACAAAGTATTTCTAATCACATTCTAAAGTAAGCCCACGGCATTCCGAGAAGTATTCAGCCCCAAACATGAGGCAGCTCATTTCTGGACAGGTTAACAGGATTTAAATGAATTCTTCTGCAAAAAACTACAAGCACATGCAGGGCTATGAATAAACCCCATTGCTTATTCATTTTTCAGTTTTCTTGCATTCCCTGCAATGCGATTCTGTAAGTAAGCACACGATCTGTTTCATCATAGTAAGTTTCGTCATTTAAGGAGACCTGGGTCTCTTTTTATCTACCTTCAGCATTCTAGTAAAACTCTTTAATAATTAATATTTTTGTTTCTCTGTCAATATTTGATCCACTCTTTCCTTGGATCAATGCTTTTCAGCTGTTTTGTTCCAGGAAGCAGATTTCATTTTGGACATGAGGCCCAATAAAGTACCAAAATAGTTTATTGTGCAAAAATGTATTGTACAAAAATATTACAATTATTATTTCCGTTAGCTTTATCTTAACATACGTATATTTAATAGGAAAGTTGAAAATTTAGTTTTAGAAAATAAGTGATTTACCAGCCAGATTATATACATTGAATAACCTCTTGGCTAAATAACATTAACATTATCATATTTGCATACATCTTAGCATATTTGTCATTTTATCATACGACAGGTGAATCTGTTCCAAAATACTGCTGAATTTGAACACATAACCAGTGACAACAACAAAAAAACAGTGTAGATAGTATTTTCTCCTCCTCTTTATCTTTATAAGAACTTCATTCTTATAACTATAGATGATGAAAGGGTTAGTTGCATTTTACTTTTTGCATTTAACATGCATCCCCCCATCCCATGTCTTTGGTCACAGCATTGTGCTAAATCTTTATGACCAAAGCATGTTCAACCCTTGACCCCTCTCCTGCATGTGTTCTTTCTAATGATGTTTCTGTACTTCATGTGTCCTATATCATTTTATTGTCCCATGGTGTGTAACAGTGTGAGTCATTAAGCTGTACAGACAAACTGCTCATTAACAGCAGAGGAGCAGACTGTCAAATGGCACGGGGCCATATAATTTTCATCCAGAACACCTGCATGCTTCATTTATACCTCTATCTGTGATGACCTTTGACCTGAAGTCAGGATGGCCTCTCAGAGAAGCTCACTGACATATGGATAATGACTGGCTAAAAGGATGGCTGATGGGATATCTGTCTTTATCCAGCTGTTACCTAAGTCAGGACTAAAAGACATTAAGGGCAGCTAACCGCACGTCTAAAGCCCCAATCCCCAACCCCAATCCTTAAGCCTCAGGGGAAGCACATCAGCGGAAGCGTCCTGCCATGTCTGTGCATATTCTTTGCATCTGCGTTCAGTGGGAGTGTTTATTGACCAATGTGTGCTCTCTATGGAATGGGTGGATTGTGGGAAAGTTGTCAATATGATCTGATCTGTGGTCATACATCCAATTCATGTATGCATAACTTCATTCCTAGAGGTTCAGTGTGCAATAATAATGTGTGTGTTTGTGTTGGTGTGTTGCCCTAAGCATGCGTACAGCAAGGGAATATTCTCAGATGTAAACTACGCTCACTAGCACACAGTATCTGATTTAACTAAACCGCTTTCGCATGGGAACTCTCAGACTTGTGAACTGATGGGTTGCTTCAGGCTCAGTTCTTGTGTTTGCCGCCACATGAGAAAAGCAAGGGTTATTCTGCTGTGGAAGAGCCAATTCCCCTCACTACGGCTGACAAAATACTGCTTCTGACTGACTTAAGCGCTTTCTTTCAATGTCCTTTTCTCGGCAAATAGTCAAAGCTCAATTTTCTTGATCTGAAAAACAAAACAAAAAAAACAGAGATTGTGTTCCAAAAATGGGTCACAGTCCAATTCTGTTCTGTACTTACGGACAGGGAAATCAATTCTGAATGCAAATAATAAAACACAACAAACATATATAATCTTAAAAACTGTATAATCTTGCAAAGTTAAAAAATATAAAGTAAAAATAAAACAATATGAAACTGTACATATCTAATTCTCTAATGTTTTGTTAAAAATGTATCTTTCATTTGGTGGGAATATATATATATATAAAAAATATATATATATATAATTAATTATATATTATAAATTAATTAATGTGTGTGTGTGTGTGTGTGTGTGTATGTTGTACGGTACACTTACACAACAATGATGTACTAAAATTGCGTTTTCGAAAAGTTTCTTATACGGGCGACAACACTGTCAAAGTGATTTCCATTCATACAGATGCACAAAAACAACTTTAAAAAGCTGTATTATTCATGCCATTATTCATTCACACAAAGAAACACTACTCGCCTGCACACATACCTATAGACTGAACACGTAATATGCATGCACATGACATCATCGTTTTCACAAATTTTTATTTCCGTAGTTTATACAGAGGCGATAACCCTATGGAAGCCCATTTCCGCCACTGAATAAAAAATAAAAAAAGGTAATTGCGAAAAAGGTAATAAAAACTCGCAATTCTGACTTTTTTGTCTCGCAATTGCGAGTTACAAAGTCAGAATTGCGAGATAAAAACAAAAAAATTTTACTCACAATTGCGAGTTTATATCTCGCAATTCTGAATTTTTTTCGAGTTAAAGTACAATTTTGAGGGGGGAAAAAAGACCGATATGTTCTCAGAATTGTGAGTTTATATCTCAAAATTCTAAGAAAAAAAAGTCAGAATTGCAAGATATAAACTCGCGATTGCGAGAAAAAAAGTCAGAATTGTGAGATTACATCTCACGGTTCTTACTTTATTTCTCAGAATTGCGACTTTATGTCTCGCAATTGCGACTTTATATCACACAATTCTGACTTTTTAACTCGCAATTCGGAGAAAAAAAAAGTCAGAATTGTGAGATAAAAAGTCGCAATTACCACTTTTATTTTTTATTCAGTGGCGGAAACGAGCTTCCATAGATAACTGTATCGTTTATAAAAAATTAAAAAAAAGCTTTTTAAATGTTTATGTTTTCAGGCCCTCAAAAAGCTGTTGTCGTTTAAATGAACATCCAAAACGCATACATTTTTTTCTCCATTTTTAGTGTGTGTTTGTAAATGCCATCATAGTCTTAAAAAAAAAGAAAAAGCATGGGAATTGCCCACAATTTTTTTTTTTTGCCAATCAAAAAACTTCAGTCAAGAGTCAAGTGTCAAAAACACTCTGGCTACATCCAAAATCGCATACTCTCTGAGTAGGTTCTTCTTTTGAGTATGTACTTACTCCGCGGCTGTTAAAAAGTATGTTCTAAATATTCTAAGCTGAGGATTTGCACAAAGTCTAAATTAAATGGCCACT
Source organism: Sinocyclocheilus grahami (assembly GCF_001515645.1). NCBI lineage: Eukaryota > Metazoa > Chordata > Actinopteri > Cypriniformes > Cyprinidae > Sinocyclocheilus > Sinocyclocheilus grahami. The sequence goes on from NW_015505867.1 coordinate 1,019,793, forward strand.
TGTAGCAATTGTCATTTGTGGCCATGATTACTGTTGCCATCTGTACTCGTTCCTTCAGCCCTGAGCTCCGATTGATTGGAAGAAAATCCCTGGAAATCCAGTCCCTAACCGGAATGGGAGAGATGTCTTTCCTCCCTGCGAAAAGTGTCAACACAAGCAGATGGTAGGTGAAGATGAGGCAAAATCTTCCTCTTACCCTTGTAATAGGCGTCCCACTATTGGGAACATCCTGTCTGCTCTAAAAGAGCGTACAAGTGCGTGTGAGGAAACTGTCAATCCTGGATCACATAATATCAGCTGCTACTAATAATGTTCACAACAATCTAAACTCAACTTCATTCTAACCTATCGTTTTATGGAAAGCATGGCAGGTAAAATGCGGTGTCTGAATCTATAATCATTACAGACGTAAATTTCCATATAAATGAAAAGCCTGTGAGATCTGCAACCCCCTTCCTCCATTATTGGTTCTTTCAGCGAAACAGATAAATTGACATGAATGATTTAACTGAAACTGCTAATCAAATAATGAGGGCGTCAAATAGTGTTTAGGTGTTGTGCATTAGTGTGTTTTTCAACTTGTATTGCAGGGCTTTGCTTATGTGCTCAAATTAATCTGTCCTCTAGCATGTGGTGTTGTTTTGAACATGTAACTTGGATAGTGTGTGTGTGTGTTGTTTTGTGTGGTCTGATGTACGACTCTTTGCTTGTCTTTATGGCCCAGTGAGTGATAGGAGTGTAATCAGCTTACACAAACACTGCTCCCAGCCTTGCACTGTCTAACCATAAACACACACACCTCTGATTCAAATCTCGACATTATGCAATATTACACACTCACATAAGCACCAGTTACATACTCTGTGTGCAGGGCAATGGCTCCAGATGTTTGCCGTTTTGATCAGGTGGAAAGAAGGCCTCTATTTTTGTCTGAGAGATTTTAATCTTGACAAACTCTTCAGTTTGTAGAATATCATGATGTTAAATGAACATTAACAAGGAAACGGTCAGTGCAAAATTTCCATAGGGCTGGGAGATGTAGTGAAAAATATTAACATGCCAATCAAATGTGTGTATGTGTGATTGTACTACCATTCAAATGGTTAAAAAAAAATTGTTTCCAGCAAGGATGCATTTAACTGATCAGTAAAGGTGACATTAAAGCCTTTTATAATGTCACAAATATATATATTTCACAACATTACCGTTTTCATTTTCATCAAATAAATACAGCCTTGGCGAACATTAGAGACCTTCAAAAACATTTTTAAAAAAAATCTTACCAACCTCAAACTGTTGAACGGTTGTGTATTCAAACTAGTTGCCAAGTACAAAGTATTTAATGTGCAAGCTAAAAAATAAAATTTTCAGGAAAGAAAAAAAAAATCACTGTACACTCTAAAAAATGCTGGCTTGTTTCAACCCAATGTTGGGTCAAATATGGACTAACCCAACTGTTGGGTTAAATTTTGGTTACATTTTTAAATGAGCTTTTTAACCCAACAGTTGGGTTAGTCCATATTTGACCCAACATTGGGTTGAAACAACCCAGCATTTTTTAGAGTGTAGCATTGTAGAAATAAACATTTTATATTTAACAATATGCTAAATGCCACACATGGACTTCCATGATTCTTTTCATTTTTATGAATATTTATGATTTCATATAGTTCCTCTATATAGTTCTTCCAAAATCTTTCCTCCGTACTCTAAGAAATAATCAGATTTTTTTTTTGTCAGTTTACTGACACTGTGTTTTATTGCTGTACAGGGATTTTATAAAACATTTCAAAAACAAAATATGTAACAAGACATGTTTTTTTTGTTTGCCCTCAAACATGTATAGGCATATTTATATAGAATTTACAGAAGGATAAAAAAACAAAACAAAAAACAGACTACAAAAGACAGCAACAGCCATGATAATTAAATATTTAGTTGATCTCTGCATATTTGAGCAAGCACACACATCTGAATGAGTTATTTTCGGTGTCTTGAGATGGAAATGTCAGTGTTTTAAGTAAAGAACCAATCAGTCAACTCTGAGTCAAGCCTGAGATGGGAAAATATGGTTTTGGACTCAGTCTTGACCCTATTCTCATCACGGTCTTGACTGAGCTTGAATGAGCTGGTCTCGACTACAACACTGGCAGATGTTCTCTACATATTGATCTTGGCCAAACAATTTCTGCCCATTGTTTTGCCATCAAAACAAGAGGTCCATTAATTTGAAGCCATGTTGGGCTGGAGGGTGAGAAGTATCTTCTTTTTCATAACAACATGTCAGGATGGTTCCACAGCACCAGTTAAGACAAAGGGCATGATCCAATGATGTCTATATCTCCACAATGTATCAGACTAAGCACAGAAAAACAGATAGACGGGGTGTGTACATAAGAGATCTCATGCGTTAACATACGTTCCCTTTTCAACAACAGAGTAGAAAAATGGGCTCATACTGTACAGTTCTTTTCATTCTCTTTTTGCTTTATAGTATTGATGGCAAGTCAATACTAGACATTATAAAATAGTGATTTTTTTTCAATAAATAAATGTTGCAAATAATAGTATCAAAACCCTGTTAAGCAGTAGCGATGTCAAGCAGCTGGGGATCAAACCCATGAAGTGAGTTCTGGTCTCCGTCAGCACTGGCCTGCACAGTGATTTTAATATGCGTCTCTGATCTGCAGGACTGCACAGCAGTGAAAGATGCTTTTAAACCCCCCTCCAATGGCATGGGGAAAGAGACTATTCACATTAGTTGGGAAGAGACAGAAAGTATGACTCACAAAACTGGGGCCTAAAATCATCTCTGCAAAATGTTAATTTGAATACATTTTAGATAATGTTTCACACTGAAAATAAATTACTGTTTCAATACAATCATTAAACACAACTGGTTATACAAACCATACATTTGAAGTCACTGTTTTCTCAGATTTAATGTATGCACATTTAAATATCGAGACCAAAGACGTTGACATGGATCATTGTGTCAGAGAGGGCTAAACTGGCTCTTTTTTGAAGGTGTAACATTTGGGGAACTTTTTTCAGGACGCCCCCTTCAGGATAAGCACACAGGCATGACATGACGTTCTCAATGAAGCCTAAATGAAACACAGCGGCAAAGTGCCACTTGAACATACTTGCACAAACACAAATGTTCTGTACAATACATTAAATATCTTTATACATTTCGAAGACTGGCTGAAGTCCTGTCGGGATGGACAACGGCTAAAGAGTTCTCCATGAATAAACAATCATTCTGTACTAAAACGATATTCACACTATAAAACCCATCACCTTAGTCCTTCTGTCATTGCATCCTTGAACATTCAGGAATAACTTTCCATTATAAAGACAATAATTTGCCAATAAACAGTCACAGTCTGTACATAATCCATCTATTCAGTCATACTTAATTCAACCAGAACCAGAAGGTCAAGTTCTGTTTATTCTCAGAAAAGCGCCTGCACTTCACGTACACGGCTGTGCTTATGATGGGTCTCCTGCTGCAAACCCAGTGTTCAAGGTCCAAAAATATTTACCCAAGGTCTTTCGGGTAATAAATCTGCATGTGCACACTGTATGGATAAACCAAATGCCTCGAGGCCTCTGTTTGGAGGCATCTGTGCACCTTCACAAATTAGGAACGACTAGAAAGACGAATAGTTTGAAACTTCATGGAGACCAAAGGTCATGTGCTGTTTGTACAAGTCGTCAACTAAGGTACTGACATGTTTCCATACAACCCAGCATTCGTACATAAGCACCTTTGAGGAAAAGTCCAAAAACGGTTACGGGAGCTGTCAGAGTCACATCGGCAGTAATATCCATCCCTAGTAATGATTGTTCCCTCTAAAGGTGTATTTGGAAAATTGTGCTCTTTAACCATTTGATATAAACCAGGCGTCTTCAAGTTTGTCAAGAGAACCTTTTGGTTTCGTAAGACATACTCTTTGGCCTAGGGTGAAAAATGAATGTAGCGCAGAAGCTGGTGGAAATGCAGTGGACCTGTGATGTCACTGGTGATTTCCCTGAACCCTGACCTCTTCGTAACCTGTGTGTGATGGTTGCCACCTCTGATGGAGGGTAACCAATGCACCTGAAAAAGCATGAGGTGTAGCTGCTTCTCTGAACCTGAAGGAGGACTTTGTTCACAAAGCTAGACCTAGGAGGTCAATACAAAGTCTTGTAAACTTTAAGGTCTGTCGCATCCATGTGTCTCGAGTGTTTGAGTTGGGACAAAACTGGCACTTTTTACCCAACCCAGTCAACGACAACCACATGTGGAGCGACCAGCACCAGGGTTTAAAACTAAAATATGGCCGACAATGTAGACTATAGCACACAACTCAGATGTTTGCACAGCCCTCAGATAGCGTTGATGAGTTGCAATCAAAGTGACGTGATGAGATCTTCCAAATGGCGTGATGTTTGGGACACTGCAAATGGGATTCAAAATAGCCATGCCCCCTTTTGTCTGCCCAAAGATGACTTTATGTTTTCAAAGTTGGGCTTGGTAGTCTTTGGGGGCTTTATGTCATTTGGTCTCAGTTGGCCATTAGTTGGAGAGATGGCGTGGAACAATTTTCCAAGGAACCTTTTATTCAAAGAAGTGAAGAAAGAAACAAGAACAAACTGGGATGCCCTACTCTCCTGAGTCCAGAGTCTGGCTCTGTTTAGAGGACTCCACCCCTATGTGAAGAGCAAAACAAACAAAAAAAGTGCCATCGGGCCTAAGGAGTGGGGTTTAACTGAGGTTTAACTCAGGAAGACCACAATCTCTAGGGTGATGATTTCTTTCTGGGACTCTTGGTCTTCACTGTTAGGGTGGGTGAGGTATTTGTGTGGAGCCAAGCTTTCTGCCAGTCTGGTCGACCATCACAAACACTCCTCCGCCAGCGCAATAATTCCTGCAGAGTGGCCCGCTTATCCCCACATACACGTGATCTCTGGAGCACCTGAGAAAATGAGAGAAAGGTCATTTTTAGCATGGTGCATAATGGATGTATCCTAAGCAGTGGTAGACAACCCTGCTTCTAGAGAGCTTCCTTTCTGCACACTTCAGGTCCAACCCTGCTCCAAAACACATGCCTGTTATTTTCAAGTAATTCTGAGCACCATGATTGGCTGGTTCAGGTGTGTTTGATTAGGGTTGGACTCTGCAGGATGGTAGCCCTCCAGAAGCAGGGTTGGCTACCCCTGATCTACGGTACTTACCGACAATTAATAGAATACCAGTGATCCAAATTACAATTCCAATATAATTTAGATCATAACAGTACAATAACACTAGAGGTTAATGAGGTAATGCACAAAGCATCAGGAAATGAAATTTGTCCAGCATTTATGGAGCGGTGGTATGAGCGAAGGTATTGGTTAATTTAAGACATAAGAGTGCCCATGATAAAAAAAGGGGAAACAAATATTTTCATAATTTAATTTAAAACGTGTTCTTTGTATTTATGTTGGTTTTATTTAATAAAATCAAATACAGTAAAATGTATTAAAATACTTTCCTTAGACCTTGATACATGTGAGTGTACACATACATTTTTTAATGAAAAAAATAAAATGGGGGTGGGAGTATTCTTTACAAATGTCATGAATTATTAATTCAGAATTCTCATTAAGATTTTGAGGAATTGAACTACATGATATTTTGAACCTGAACAAACTTTGCCATGATAAATGCATGATCATTTGCCATGACCATAAAATCCTATATAATAATACAATTTATAAGCAGTGAAATTATTTTGCTATAAGAAAAAAATTACTACCTTTTTTTTCTTCTTTTTTAATTAATAGTGACCTTTTTTTGGACAGTTACAGGGAGTAATGCACAAAGCATCAGGAAATGAAATTTGTCCAGCATTTATGGAGCGGTGGTATGAGCGAAGGTATTGGTTCATTTAAGACATAAGAGTGCCCATGATAAAAAAAGGGGAAACAAATATTTTCATAATTTAATTTAAAACGTGTTCTTTGTATTTATGTTGGTTTTATTTAATAAAATCAAATACAGTAAAATGTATTAAAATACTTTCCTTAGACCTTGATACATGGAAGTGTACACATACATTTTTTAATGAAAAAAATAAAATGGGGGTGGGAGTATTCTTTACAAATGTCATGAATTATTAATTCAGAATTCTCATTAAGATTTTGAGGAATTGAACTACATGATATTTTGAACCTGAACAAACTTTGCCATGATAAATGCATGATAATTTGCCATGACCATAAAATCCTATATAATAATACAATTTATAAGCAGTGAAATTATTTTGCTATAAGAAAAAAATTACTACCTTTTTTTTCTTCTTTTTTAATTAATAGTGACCTTTTTTTGGACAGTTACAGGGTGGAAGATAAATAAAATATCTGGATAAGAAGGGTCTACAGATGTAAAAAACCCTTTCCTGACAGCTGCTTTAAAATACTTTCCTTAGACCTTGATACATGTGAGTGTACACATACATTTTTTAATGAAAAAAATAAAATGGGGGTGGGAGTATTCTTTACAAATGTCATGAATTATTAATTCAGAATTCTCATTAAGATTTTGAGGAATTGAACTACATGATATTTTGAACCTGAACAAACTTTGCCATGATAAATGCATGATCATTTGCCATGACCATAAAATCCTATATAATAATACAATTTATAAGCAGTGAAATTATTTTGCTATAAGAAAAAAATTACTACCTTTTTTTTCTTCTTTTTTTAATTAATAGTGACCTTTTTTTTGGACAGTTACAGGGTGGAAGATAAATAAAATATCTGGATAAGAAGGGTCTACAGATGTAAAAAACCCTTTCCTGACAGCTGCTGCCGGATTCAACCAGAAACCCTGCCATACACACAAACACAAAACCCACCCATGGGCATCTCTCATCTATCATACAAGCGTAATCAATAAACAAATAAATCAATCCATCCCATTCATCTGCAGCTGGTAAATGCCACATGGTACAAGACCTCCCTGCTGTGCCTCTGATCCAATCATGAGGGCTACAGGGTTGAAGGAAAGTCATATGGCTGTAGTTTTGGTCAAACAGAAAACCCCTGTCCATTTGTTCTCTCTCTCTCTAATAGGACGCCCAGCTGAGTCTGATGGAGTCTGATGGCACCAAGTGAGTGACAAATCAGTCACTCAGTGGGTTGTGCAAATCATCTGGGGCATTCAGTTCTTTAACAATCCATTGACAGAATATACAGTGATTAAAGCTTTGCAATTCAAATGAGATGAAATCTCTGGAGTTTTTCCAAACAAGAAATGGCCCCACATTATAGGTTAGTATTCAAATCCATCTCAAATGATTTCAGAAGCAAATAGATATATTTTCAGATACTATTTCATATAATTGTAATAATAGTTCATTTTCTTACAACACAAAAATAAACTTTAAAAATTAAGTTAAGAAAGTATGATGAAAGGAAAGAAAGAAAGGGGAAAAAGAGTCAAAATCACAGTATCTAACTGAAATGAAAATGAAATAAAAAAATATATATTTTAATTAGTAAACTTTTTTTTTTACTTAGCTGGTTCCCAATGAAACATTTCTCATTTTCATTTCAACTAAAATGTTAATAAAACAATTCTAAAAAATATATAGACATACAAAAAAAATAAATAAAAATAAAATAAAAACAGGAAATATAAAAGAATAATACCGCACTTCGCTAATCCCCTCATTTCATAACTATGGGAATGTACTATGTTTGCAGAGGCTTAAGGAACTGTCCAGTAGTAAATCACACTAGAACTGCTCGAGCCTTGAGGATTAAATCTGATTATTGCAGTTAATCTATCTGTTTTCTGCATGAGGAGAGCGTTTAGGAAGATAAGGTGGCTGAACATACAGTAGAGTGTGTTGTTAGACTATCTCGAACGACGCAACGGGATGCCCTGGCCTATTTCACCGCTCTGGTCGGCTCTGAGAGGGAACTCATCCGGAAACATGGTGAGAGTGTAGTGGTGATGTTACAGTACAGCAGAAGCGTATTCTAGTACCCCAGGCCATCTACAGAGACGAGCACACCCACGCACTGCTCGAAAGTTCTGATCCATAACTTACACCTCTCACTTTTGACATAACTATGCTAGCAAAGCAGAAACACAAAGATGGCACACAGTGTACTAAACCGAACAAATCGTGTACACTCATTAAGACCCAGCACGACGTCTGTGTCAATCAGTGCATTCACACCTGTAATGCTATCTGGACGGTGCACAAAGACACACACAAAGCACCTGGATCACATGCAGCTATTCATATTCAAGCACAAAAACCATTATGTTAACCTTGCATTATTTATAGGCTTCATCAAAGGGCACACATGCATGCTTAGAGATGCGGATACAGACAGGTGGGCTACATGAGTACTTATACTCTAAATTTAGCCCAGCCTCACAAACCATCGGGGACATCCAGTTCTTTGACAGTCAACTGACAGAATATTCAGCGATTCGGGTTTTGCAATTCAGATGAGATGGGGTCTCTGGAGGTTTCCAAACAAGAAACGGCTCCCATTAGAGTTAGTGTTCAGATCCATCTAAAGCACCCGGATAAGTGCCTACTATACATTAAAAAAAATGTGCCAGTAAAAATCCTTTAAAAAAATTCAAATGATTTCAGAAGCAAATATACAGACACACTGTATTTTCAGAGAATATATATTGAATTAAGAATTTTCTTTCTGCATTTTTTTTTATTGTTTTAAGCATAATATTTGTCAGTATGATCAGAAAGATACATTTCAAAATATATTCTCAAAAGCAAGACTTTTTATCAAACACAAATTTGTTTTAAGGGTGTTTAGATATTTTTTTTACTATCTTTATTTTACCTTTGACATTTGTATCTTGTTTGATTATCTTTTTTGCCAATATGGTTTAAAAAAAACAAACTGGAAAACAAAATCAAGATATATTTATAAAGTCAAGATATATTTTTGGAAAAATAAATAAATAAATACTTAAAAATCTCTATTATACCATGGGAATATTTTAAGCATAAATGTGACAGTATGTTTAATATGTACATATATAGTATATTTTAAATATATACAAACCCGATTCCAAAAAAGTTGGGACACTGTACAAATTGTGAATAAAAACAGAATGCAATGATGTGGAAGTTTCAAATTTCAATATTTTATTTTTTTTTAAGCATAACTTTGCCAATATGTAAAGAAAGAAAAAGAAAGAAAGAAAGTCTTGTTTCATCTTACACAATTTTAAAAAAATATATTAAATATTTTTACTTACTCTACCTTTAGATTTTTTTAGTTTTAAGCATAAGTAAAGATAATAAAGATAATAAAAATAAATCAATATGAAAACAAGTATTTTATGTCATTTTAATGATATTTTTACTGCAAAACAAGGCCAAAATACTGATTACGTTTTTTTCCCCCCTTGTACAGCTCTCATTTCAACTGAATGCAAATTAAAAATCCTAAACCAACACACTAACAGCATGTGCCAAACCGAAGGGATGTCACAGCCAAATCAAAGGGCTGTAATTTTGAAAGTGCGCATGTAAATAAGGGCAGCTGGTCAGTAGGTTCAGAAGAAGGTGAGGGCACATGGAAATATCCTGTCCCTGGGGAGAGGGGCAGCCCGTGGCCTGACATTCAGCCCGGCTCAACTCTTCATGAGATATAGGGCTGGAACTCAATACGGGTCATGGCTGAATGTCAGTGTAGTGAAAGGTCAGCGGGGACACGTGAGGCTCATCATGGTCTTACCATCCAGGAGGCGTCTGCACTGCATTAGACCCCGCAACTACCAAAGCAATCTTGATACAAAGGGCAAAGGCCAGGGAATCATTATTAACACGCATATTATAGGATTTTCACTCTTCTGGGTGTATTCGGCTGAACATATAACTTGCTCTCTCCACCTCTAATGTTCTCTCTATTGCCCTTTATATGAGAGAATATGTCTTATCTCTGCTATGTCTTATCTGTGCTGTATACCGCAACACTGGATACTATTCATATTAGTCTACTACAGACAGCAGTGGCTTTCAACTGGTGGGTCTCAAACTAAAAATGTGTCGCATGTCTTTTCTAATAAGATCATGAAGCAAACAATCAAATGTAACTCACCATTTAACAACGTTGGTGAACGAGATGATGAAATAAACAGGCTTATTAACTTTTAAAAGGAAGGAAAAAATGTGTCCAATAAAATTTCCAATGTAATGTTATTGTCGGCCACAGTGCACTTTGTTGTGTGAACTACTGACTGCTGAGAGCATGCAATTGTAGACATTCAAGAAACAAAAATTGTCAATCGTCCTATTCAGCATGTTAACAGTTTTGAATATTGGTCTATGTAGTTCACTGTAAAATTAGTAAATGTCAATGTTTGATTTTAAAGACATTTTTACTTCTATATGATAAAAACTTAAAGGCCATTAGATGTCCAGCGTAAAATCTGGGTCATGAAACAAAACCACTGTGACGTACATAGACACATTTTCAGAGAATATACAAGCTTATGTCAGGTATAAAGTTCTCTGTATTGGGGAGTATATACAGACTGTGGTCTATAGAGAGATATGTGTTAGTCTCTGTCCAGGCCGTACAGATGTGCAGTTGGATTCTCCATCGGTGGTTTTATCATTCTACCTTTAAGACGATTAGAAAGCTCTCCTCCTCCCTTATCCTGTCCCGCCCCTCTACAAGTACCGAATTAGTCAGTAATAGGTCAGAATTATTGGCACCCTTGGTAAATATGATCAAAGAAGGCTGTGAAAATAAATCTGCATTGTTAATCATTTTGATCTTTTATTTAAAAACATTCACATAAATCTAACCTTTCATTGGAGAATAAGAATTTAAAATGGGGGGAAATATCATTATGACATAAATGTTTTTCTCAAATACATGTCGGACACAATTATTGGTACCCTTAGAAATTCTTATGAGTAAAATATCTGTGAAGTATATTCCCATTCATATTTACAATTTTGAGCATACCAGGGTGATTATGAACATGAAATTATCCAGCCATGGCTTCCTGTTTCACAGGAATATAAATAGGAGGGAAAACAAAGGCCAAATTCCCTTAATCATCCATCACAATGAGAAAAACCAAAGAATA
>NW_015505867.1:1031669-1032229 GCF_001515645.1 Sinocyclocheilus grahami
ACATGGCATCTTTGATTCTATCAAATACCAACAGATAAAAAAATCAAAAAGTGACTGACTCTGTCAGAAATCTTATAATGGGCCAACCGGACAATAATCCAAAAACAAACCTTAAAAACAACTAAAAAATGTGTCACTGGGCACAAAACCAAACTTTTGCATTCCACTTCCCTGACCTGAACCCTATAGAAAATGAGTGTGGTGAACTGAAGAGGAGAAGCACCATCATGGAGCTGGGAATCTGAAGAGTCTGGAGAGATTCTGGATGAAGGAATTGTCTCTGATCTCTTGTCAGGTGCTCTCTAAACTCAGAGCTGTTATTATGCCAAATGGAGGTTTCAAAAGCATTGAATAAAAGGGTGCCGTTAATTGTGTCCAATGTGTATTGGAGAAAAACATTTACGTCATAATGATATTTCCCCCCATTTTAAATTCTTATTCTCCAATGAAAGGGTAGATTTATGTGATTTTTAAAAATAAAAGATCGAAATGATTAACAATGCAGATTTATTTTCACCGCCGCCTTTGATCATATTTACCAAGGGTGCCAATAATTCTGA
>NW_015505867.1:1032276-1032878 GCF_001515645.1 Sinocyclocheilus grahami
AGAGAGAGAGAGAGAGAGAGAGGAAGAGAGAGAGAGAGAGAGAGGAAGAGAGAGAGGAAGAGAGAGAGGAAGAGAGAGAGAATGTTAAAGTTATAGTATCAGATACTCCATGTTACCTGCAAGAATATCATGGTACTAACATGGACAGTGTCCAAAACACAATACCATACAATACCAGTATTGAGGTTTCATGTCCAAAAATGGTATATGGCTGCAAAATAGTAGCGAAAAGCACCCAGACTAAGGACTTTTTTCTGTCTTTTCTGACAAATTAATTTAACAATGTAAATGATATTAAATGGAGCTGAGTGCACTAAAGTCTTACTGATGTCTGACTGCATTATAAGATTAGCCATAATATTTAGTCAACAAACATGGAAGGGCTTGTTTAATTCGATGGATTGCAGATGTTCGAGTTCTGAAGATTCTGTGGAGTTTCATGCACATTTAGGCCGGTTTATTCATCATATTTTTACTGTCTTAACTATCAAAGATACTGCCAGTTCTTCTCAAACTGTTTCGGCTTCCATCATTTTGCTCACAATTTCTATTCTAACCCCAATTTTGCTTCTCTGCTTGCGATCAGATCATTTTAAGCCGCT
>NW_015505868.1:0-23084 GCF_001515645.1 Sinocyclocheilus grahami
AACCTCAGACTTCAAACATGGCCGCCGGGGGCAAGATCCCAGAATGCTCATACAGGGCAGCGGTCTAAATATTATATAAAATATGCGCATGCTCAGATACCCTATATAAAAGACTGGCATCTCCGCACTATTTGTGAAGTATACGGTCCTTCCCTGTGGCGATGTTACAATTTGGTTATGTTAGTGATGCAAAGTCCGATTAATTTTCGTGAACCGATTTTTTCGGGGAGTTTGGGTCAGTGAACCTCTTCAAAGAACAGATTAGTCGGTGAATGAAACATTCAAATAACGTTATCTGTGTGAACGCATATGGCTGATTATTGTCTTTTGTTTATTTTAGTTAATTATGTTTATGGTCAAATTTTAATGCATTGATCCTTCATGTTGGATACGAGTCACGACTGACCAATTATGACTAGCCTACACATAAAAAAACGCAGATATGTTCTACATGTCTAAAGAATAAGTTTATAGAAAGAATAAAGCATCCTAATAAACCCATTGATTTAGCTAAACTTTTACACAACTGTGTTACTAAATAATTTTTATTAAGTTTTAATATAAAAGATAATAGCTTGTTTACAATTTAGATGCTTTTATTATGAAATCACACAAAGAACCATTGTTTGTTAAGACGTTATTAATTTAAATAATAATATGTGTTCATTTCTGGTCCGTCTACGAATCTGCTATAAAACTTAATAAAAATTATTTAGTAACAGTTGTGTAAAAGTTGTTAAGCTAAATCAATGGGTTTATTAGGATGTACAGTTTTGATGAGATTCTGTAGTATGTCATGTGAAGGAAATTTTACATTTAATAAATTAATCATAAAATCAGTTGATCACAAATAACGTCTAATATTTCTTTTCGGGAGGCCTAACCGTTATGTACGTTTTATGGAACAAAAATGTCCTAACCTTGAGTAGATTTAAACATGAACAAAACAATAAGGTTACATGATCTGAGGAATAAGCTGATGTAATCAGTAACCAAGTAGAAGGGGTCTTTTTAATTTTCCTCATAAGAGAACCAATGATATCAGAGGAGAGTGATGTAATGAACCTTTCGTATATAAACAGCTGTATCCTTGTTGCTGGGGGACTCTCTGTGAAATTAATTGTTCACCACATAATGGCAGAAACATTACAGACAACCATGCCCTCCACCATATTGTTACATTTTAATTACTCTGCCTCTCACTTCCAGCTTAAAACAAGCAGTCTGGTTCGTGTGTCCTGAAACGTGTGGCACTGCGGGGCTACAGCCGGATGCTACAGATGGATTCAGCAGAAAGGGCTGTGGAGAGCAGCAGCTTATTAGCATTTAAAGCTACGGACACTAAAAGAGCATGTTTGAATCAGGCCAACAACATGGTATGTAATAATAAATTGTCTCCATTTATATACTAACTTTAATTCAACATTGTAAAGCTTTAAGAATAATATATCAACCTGTGCAACATGAAAAAGCGTACCTGCTGTGTTGCTTAATTCATTAGTAAACCATAACCCATTTATCATTACCATAGTTTTCAGCCTATGGAAAACGTTCATTTTAAATTAATTGTACAATATATGTGTTATTACTATATATACTTACTACTAATATAAGCTACAAGTTTAGCTAAGTGTATCAGACCTTAGATCTCTTTTGCTCAGTGCTGGTATATAGTATCCTCAAGTGGCTGATGTGAGTTTACAAAGACCTGAGAGAGGCAGTCACATGATCACTAGTGACTGATACGACAGCATTGAGGAGAGAAAATGGAATGAGGCATTACACTCCTGAGATGTTCAGAGCAATCCAGACAGAGATTACAGGGAAAGACGGAATGAAGTTAAACATTACACATATTTTGAGTGTTATCATACTGATAGTAGCTATATTTCTAGGAGCACAGCAGTGGAACAATATGTTTAAAAAGGAGGAAGAGAAACTGAAAAATTACATCGAACAGATGGAAAAGGAGGTGAAGCAACTGAAAACTGAGCTCCAAGAGAATAAACAGAGGGAGCAGCAACTAAAACTAGATCTCCTACAGAAAGAACAAGAGGAGCAGACACTGAAAGAGAAGATTCAGAAGAAGGAACAAGAGGAGAATAAGCTGAGAAATGAGCTCTCACAAAAGGTAGAGGATGAGAAGGACCTGAAAAACAAGATAGAAGAGAAGAAACAAGAAGAGAAACAGCTGAAAAATGAGCTCCTACTGAATGAAAGGGAAAATCAACTGAAAAATGAACTACAGACAGAAGAGAAGCAGATAGAGCTAGAACATGAGCTGCGACAGAAAGAACAGGAGAATCTTCAGCTAAATAAGCAGCTATTACAGAAGGAACAAGAGGAGTTGCAGCTAAAAAATGAGCTGCTAGATAAGGAACAAGAGGAGTTGCAGCTACAAAATGAGCTGCTACAGAAGAAACTGGAGAAGCATCAGATAATAAAGGAGCTCAAGCAGAAGGAACAGAGGAAGCAGAAGCTGAGGAATGATCTCCAACAGAAGGAAAACGAAAAGCAGCAGCTGGAAATGAAGCTCCTACAGTATAAACAGAAGGTGTAGTAGCTGGAGGAGCATCAGGAGGAACAGCAGCAGCAACAGAGGATCTACAGATGAAGCAGCATTAACATCAGCAGCAGGACATGTAGCCATATTCACTACGTTTACATGTGCACCAATAATGCGATTATTTCCAATAATCAGAGTAAAGACTTAAGATGTTTACATGACACCAGTAAACCTCTTCACTCCCATTTACATGCAATTTCCATTATTCTTATTATTTGAGGTGTGGTCATGGCCGGATTTACGCATAGGCATTCTAGGCACGTGCCTATGTTTGCTCGTCCAGGGGGGGCCCAAACACAATGAAGAGATATATAATATTTTTGTTATACTATGGGCTATCTACAAGAGAAAAAGAACGAAAACACCAGAAGACATTGAGCAAATAAATATAACAAACAATAGGGTAAAAAAATGACAAACTATTTCCATGTCTTCCACCTTTTTATGTAGGCTGCGGAAATCCCGTTTTCTGTCTCCCAGTCTCTCTCACAGACGCACACACACGGAGACGCGAACAGAAACTTCTTGTCAGTGCTCCCCCGCGAATTTATCAATGAAATAGTTTCGCAGCTGAAAAGCTACATGACATTTCTCAGTTGCGAGGTTCTTGAAGCAGTTTAACTTAAAGATTCGCTATTAGTAGACGCTGCTGAGAAAACTAGATCTCCTACAGAAAGAACAAGAGGAGCAGACACTGAAAGAGAAGATTCAGAAGAAGAAACAAGAGGAGAATCAGCTGAGAAATGAGCTCTCACAAAAGGTAGAGGATGAGAAGGACCTGAAAAACAAGATAGAAGAGAAGGAACAAGAGGAGAAGCAACTGAGCAATGAGCTCTCACAAAAGTTAGAGGATGAGAAGGACCTGAAAAACAAGATAGAAGAGAAGGAAAAAGAGGAGAAGCAGCTGAGAAATGAGCTCCTACTGAATGAAAGGGAAAATCAACTGAAAAATGAACTACAGACAGTAGAGGATGAGAAGGACCTGAAAAACAAGATAGAAGAGAAGAAACAAGAAGAGAAACAGCTGAAAAATGAGCTCCTACTGAATGAAAGGGAAAATCAACTGAAAAATGAACTACAGACAGAAGAGAAGCAGCTAGAGCTAGAACATGAGCTGCTACAGAAAGAACAGGAGAAGCATCCCCTAAAAAAGCAGCTAATACAGAAGGAACAAGAGGAGTTGCAGCTAAAAAAACGAAATGCTACAGAAGAAACTGGAGAAGCATCAGATAATAAAAGAGCTTGAGCAGAAGGAGCAAGATAATCAGAAGCTGGAAAAGAAGCTGCTAGATAAGAAACAAGAGGAGTTGGAGCTAAAAAAAGAGCTGCTACAGAAGAAACAGGAGAAGCATCAGATAATAAAGGAGCTCAAGCAGAAGGAACAGGAGAATCAGAAGCTGAGGAATGATCTCCAACAGAAGGAAAACGAAAAGCAGCAGCTGAAAAAGAAGCTCCTACAGTATAAACAGAAGGTGTAGTAGCTGGAGGAGCATCAGGAGGAACAGCAGCAGCAACAGAGAGATCTACAGATGAAGCAGCAATAACATCAGCAGCAGGACATGTAGCCATATTCACCACGTTTACTCTGATTATTGGAAATAATCACATTATTGGTGCACATGTAAAGACTTAAATGCATTAAGATGTTTACATGACACAAACCTCTTCACTTCCGTTTGCATGCAATTTTCATTATTCTTATTATTTGCTAAGTAGTGTGGTTATTTTTTCACCATAAATCACATCCCCACAGCACAAATGATGAACTCACATACAGCAGGCGAGATACTGCCCACTGTCCACTTACATCAAATGCAATACATGTCTATAGACCTAATGTGATATTCACTGCAGTGCCTAATAACCAATTTCACAAAGTTCCATTATATGTATCTCTCTATACCTCACAATGAATCTATTATTTACTTTGTGTATACGTTTCATATAATGAGAGGATTCGTAAGCTTGCATAACTCAGCACTCAACAAAAACTCCAGCATTTTGAGCAACGAGTGGATTGTAGCTGAATTGTCTCTGATTGGCTGTTGCGTTCAAGAAATGAACATATTTGTCTGATTGACTCCGTCGGTAACGCTGCAAAACATGTTGTAATTATAACCCTTTGAAGCTCTTTGTGTGCAAACTCACTGGATCTTTTGCCAGATGTGTTTCGCCAATATCAGATTTTCACAGCTTCAACTGAGAGTGCTCTTGTTTTCGCTTGACTCCTATAGAACCGTGCCTGCTTGGGAATAATGTCAAGGAGTTCATTCACAAAGTTGTGTGAATAACAAATATTATCCGTGTATATCCGAACTTTGGTCAAAGTGGTAATAGAGTGATTAAGGTGTTTATATGCCTATTTATTGCAATTAAAATTGGCATTAGCCACAAAAAATATTATCCTGACATGAAACACACTCATTAGTATATAACAAAAACAAAACTAACACAGCCCTGCGGGACCCCCATATTACTGGTTTTCACCTCAGAATAACCCTAAGTGTTTGTGTATGATTTGTTAAAAATGAATAAAACCATTTGATACAAAAGGGGTTCACTTTCAATTCTATCAGATTCCTAATTAGTATCTTGGGTTGGAGTGTATTAAATGCAGAACTAAAATCTATAAAAAATAGTAAACATACAATCTATTAAATGTCTATTTACCAAATACAGTTAATGGCATCCTCAGTGCCTCGTCCAGCCTTATAAGCTAACTGAAGCGGGTCAAGTGATCATTTGACATCCTCTTAGTCTTTCAAAACATTTCAAAATATTTGAAGTCGAAGCCACAGGTCTAAAAATCACAATTCTCAACTGGCCAATTTTTCTTGGGAACCGGCTTAATTTTTTATTTATTTTTTACCCACAAAGAAGGAATGCTATGCAAATCTGTAGATCTCTGAAAGACAGGACAGAATGCTGGAGTAAGTTAATTGGCACAAGTTTTTAACAAGAAGGCAGAGATTCAATCAGGACCCGTAGACTTTTTTGGTACATATACCTTTAAATAGTGAACAAACTATGTGTGGAGCAACCTCTAATCTCTGATCTGAATGACATATAATAGAGTTTAGATCAGCCATTTGCTCCAAAGGTGACTCAAACCCACAAAAAATTATTCAGATCATTTGCTCATAGCATTTCATAATTCTCTGGAATCCCCAGAGTTACAATTTTGTTCTATAATGTCTCTATGTTTTTTCCTTGCACTATTCAACAAAGTATTTAATTCCTTTTGAACTAATTTTAATTAAATTTGATCTTGATTGATAAAAGCCAACTTCTTCCTATTTAAGCACTCCTTAATTTCCTTTGTTATATAACTTCTGTTATTAGGAAATAGTTACAGTTTTCTTCTCAACAACTGTGTCCACACAAAAGTTAATATAGTCTGTTACTGTCTCTGTGGCATCCTCAATATCCATTTCAAGAAACAGTTCCCAGTCCGTGCAAGCAAAGCAGCCCTTTAAAATATCAATACCGTCATCAGCCCAAACATATACAGTCTTTGTCTGTGGCTTTATCTTTTTTTAAAGTGTTCTATAGGTAGGAATCAAGTGAATCGTGTTATGATCGCAGTTTGACTTTAGGCTTGGCCACATATGCATCCTTCACATTCCTGTAACATTTATCTAAAATCTTCAAAGGCATATTTTCTTTCTTTTCATAAGCAGAAGTTGTAGTTGTTATTACAGTCTGTCATGACTGCTGACCACAGTTTTTTTCACTGAAGGGAGGATTTGTTTATTGCATATTTCCGAACACTCCCTGTTACTGTTAACACTTCAGGGTGTGCAGAGGGTGGGGTATTAACATTTCTTAATGAGATTTCATTATTGTTCTCTGAACTGAAAGTATTTTCAAAGGCATGCTGTCAATTAACCTTTCAAGTGGGGAATACAAGTATGACTCTTATTGTCCTTTTTCAAACCAGTTTAACTGGAAAACTTGCTGTTGTAAAAATGGGAAAGATTAGTACTGATGCACATATTTACATTGACGTCTTTCCGATTGTTGAAACGTCCAGAAGACTGACTATCTTACATTGTTTTAAGGTTTAGAGTGTAAGGCTAGTGTCCAGTACACCTGAAATTTCTGGACAGGGTTTAAATTAAGCCAGGAGGAGGCCTTAATCTAGAATCATTAATCATATCTTAAAAATGGCTTTCTGAAACACAGATTAAGTACAGATTACTAACACCTGGGGCCGTTCTTCGTATGTCACTAACTCAGTTAGCTGGATTTGATTGTTGATGATTCGGCATGATCTTGGATTATTTGGTTCTTCGAAGCTCATCCTGGACTTGTTGTAGTCACCAGCCAGCTCGGGAGCAGCTTATTTCATGTAAACAAGATTAGATTGCATCTTTTTAAGCAGGATTGATGCTTAAAATCTGTCCGCTACCACCGCTACTTTATTACAAGAGTACCCTACTGATCCAGGGACAATAATTTAAAATAATAATCACTTAAAAATGAATTTAAAGATAATATAATATTTGTGTAATCTTTAATACTATAGACATAGCCAGTTTTACTCACTAAAGGTTTATTCGTCATAAATTTATTACTTCATAATTGTATTAGAGTCTTACACACAGATAATGTAGAGTCGTGCATTAATTTGAGTGCTGACAGATATTATGGGAGTGGCTTGGTGGAGCGCAGGAGATGCAGATAACATGACACGTAACAAATCTGCTCAAATATGAAAGTAAATGAATGGCTAATTACTACATTGAAATAAAAATGTAAAGCCTGTACAAATATTAGAAATCGTGAATATAAATAATTGGGAATCATGTAAAAAACTAAAATATAATAAAAACAGTGCACATTTAATTTATCTATTATAACATTTATGTAGTTTTGTTCGCTTGGCTGTTTCCTTATAAAAGTCCAGAAATGTGTCAAGTTTTTCGTCAGGTGTCTTTTTTAATTATATGATGTCATTACATTGCTGTCTTGCCGCCAGCCAATCGCTGCATTGCTGATTGTGGTTTTGAGTATTGATACATAGCCCCGTTTAAACCAACCCATGAACGCGCAATTATCTCAGATAACTCAATCCAGCCATACTAATCATCAACAACAGCTGCGTTCGAAGAACCGAATTAGCCAGATCCTGATTAGCGCAATGATATCATCTTGGATGTGATATTTAATCTCGGATGTAATAAGCGGCGCACGAAGAACGAGCCCCAGGACGATGGAGTTCTGAACTCAAATAAAACAGATTTATTAAAAAAACAACTGTGCTAATCTAAATTAGCATGACTGATGTTGCCTATAAAAACATGGAATGAACCAAGAAAAGCTTAAAACTGAAAAAAAAGAAAGAAAAAAACCTAGATAAAACAGAAAAATACTAAAATCAGAAAAGAACTGTAATAAAAACAAGACAAAACATTTTTAAAGTGAGTAACATAAATTGCACACATTAGCTGTGGAATAAAAGCTTTAATAAATTAATTGTTTTCTGAAGCAAAGAATAAAAAACTTAAATGAGATATGTGACCCTGGAGCACAAAAGCAGTGTTGAGTCGCTGGGGGATATTTGTAGCAATAGCCAACAATACATTGTATGGGTCACAATTATACATTTCTCTTTTATGCCAAAAATCATTAGGATATTAAGTAAAGATCATGTTCCATGAAGATATTTTGTAAATATCCTACCGTAAATATATCAAAACTTAATGTTTGATTAGTAATATGCATGGCTAAGAACTTCATTTGAACAACTTTAAAGATGATTTTCTCAATATTTAGATTTTTTTGCACCCTCAGATTCCAGATTTTCAAATAGTTGTATCTCAGCCAAATATTGTCCGATCCTAACAAACCACACATCAATGGAAAGCTTATTTATTCAGCTTTCAGAAGATGTATAAATCTCAATTTCGAAAAATTGACCCTTATGACTGGTTTTGTGCTCCAGGTTCACATATTTGAAAAAGAACGGATCAAAATTAGAGAACACTTACAGATACCTCCAAATTATTGGTGTTAATCTGGCACCTGGTGCTAATTTCCTTAATTATATGACAAACCCTATTTAACTGGCAGCATTCCTCTAATTTTCACTGAGATTGTAAGATGGTGGGCCGCTGACTGAAACCCTGCAACGGGAGGCAGTCCAGTTGAAGGCCAAAGGGATGACGCTTTCAGCCATTGCAAGAGAAACTGGTCATGACGTTTTCTGCAGAAGGAGTTGGGCCTCTTATACAGCTACATGGTAGGGGGAACGCAAATGTTTATCTGAACCTCCATCAGCAACATGCGGTACCTTCCCTGCATGCATCTTCCAATCAGTCTGCAATTTTCACAATGCCCCTGTCATACTGCAAAACGGATAAATCAGTTCCTTGAAACTGAAAAAATTTAAATAATGAAATGGCCAGCCCAGAGTCCTAATCTAAACCCAACTGAAAATCTCTGGAAAATCCTTGGCAACAAAGTTATGGCTAAGAAACCCACTACAGTTACCAAACTATGGAAAAAGAGTGGACCAAGATCACACCAGTGCAGTGTGAGAAACTAGTGATGTCCTGCGGCCGCAGATGTGCTGAAATCAAACCAAGGACCTCTACAATTCCTACTAGATTCTGACAACTGTAACACTCCAAAAGTTTATTTGTAATCTTCTTTCGTGCTGCAGTGGTTACTGTTCTCTAATTTTGATCACAGTGTTTTCCACAAGGTAAAGTTTGTTAGTCTAAACATGTTAGTATAACAGCTAATATTCCTTCAAATTTTGAGCAATGAAGATGAACTATTTCAGAAAAAAAAAGTATTTATAGATTGTTCTCTAATTTTGATCTCTACTGTATATATATATATATATAGAGAGAGAGAGAGAGAGAGAGAGACTTGGTCAGAATTCTTGGCACCTTTAGTAAAAATTTTACAAATCTGCATACAGTGTATTGTTGTCAAGGACGGAAGTTTGTGTGGCCAAAGACTCTCCAAGGAATCACCGCTGGAGAATTAGACCTGGGAATTTAAACAATCTAGATAGATATTCTATGAAGGAATAGTCTCTGATCTCTTCAGGTGTTATCCAAACTCAACAGGTATTATAGGAGAAGACTCAGAGTTGTTGCCTTGGCAAAGGAGGTTGCAAAAATATTGGATAAAAATGTACCATTAATTGTTTCCTTTCAATTGCTTTTTTCAATTAAAGGTTTTATTTCTTTATTATTATTGTTTTTTAAAATAAAGAATCAAAATAATTAATGCATTTTCACAGCCTTCTTTGTTCATATTTACCAAGGGTGGCAATAATTAATTCAATAATTCTGACCACAACGATCTGTTAAATCAAATCACTTTTATTGTCCCATCACCACAGGCACATGTGCCTTGGTGAGTGAAATTCTTGGGAGCGTGCTCCAGACAGTGCAGAAACAATTTACATATAGACATACAGACTTAAACAGATGACAATATGCAATATACACATACATATACTCAGTACACACAGTGACATACTAACTTTTAACTTCACGGGACAATTGCAAAAGTTTTATAATTACATACAAGCTCAGGGAAAGATGGTTGTATCTTTAACTATGAACAATCATAATGACAAAAAGCAGAAAACAAATATAATGGGTTTGCATACAGTACATCATAATATGAGATTATACACACAGAAAAAAAGGCACAATGACATCCTATCTTTTAAGTTGTTGCACTTGTTATAACGTCGTAGATCACATGATAACGTCAACATGGCGGATGAAGTCCGGATCGTATTCATACTCAATGTGATTTGACTGTAGAGTACCTACTCTTTAAGTGAGTGAAGTGACATGTGGCCAAGTATGGTGACCCATACTTGGAATTAGTGCTCTGCATTTAACCCATCCAAAGTGCACACACACAGCAGTGAACACACACACCGTGAACACACACCCGGAGCAGTGGGCAGCCATTTATGCTGCGGCGCCCGGGGAGCAGTTGAGGGTTCGGTGTCTTGCTCAAGGGCACCTCAGTCGTGGTATTGAAGGTGGGAGAGAGCGCTGTACATTCAATCCCCCCAGCTACAATCCCTGCCGGTCCGAGTTTTGAGTATGTAGAAGAACAGTAGGCAAGCTTTGGGACATACTACTTCGCCATAACTGAGTCTTTAACGGACGCTCTGTTGCTTAGTTACGTGCATTCTGTCACTGTTTAAACTGCCGTCAATCATCTTATCACAGTTAACATCATCCACATTTTGCTTAATTTGAATTCCTACCGTATTGGAGAGAAATGAAGAGGTACGTTGATCTGCTAGTCGCGGGTCTATCATGCCAAGAACTCTGCTCATGTGTTTGCATAATGATGCATTTAAAAGTTAATGACCAAACATATCATTATAAAAGTTCACAGTGTTGCTGCAGATGAAATATAACGTGGATAACATGCATCATATAATAATTGCTGTTACTAGTGTTCATCGTCTGTTTGATTATGACTTTAATTGATTATGTCTTTAATTGATTTTTCCGTACATTTCTGCCATATGTACATTAACTGACAGTCACCACCAGTGTTGGGGAAAGTTACTTTTAAAAGTAATGCATTACAATATTGCGTTACTCCATAAAAAGTAACTAATTACGTAACTTAGAGATGAATGAATGCATATTCATATTTATTTTAGAACTACAGTAACATCTTCTGATTTCTCTCAACATGGGGACAGGAGAGCTCTCAATCAATAAAATGGAAAAAAAGTAACTTGCGTTACTTATTTGAAAAAGTAACTCTGATATTCTCTTGTAAATTAAAAAGTAATGCGTTACTTTACTAGTTACTTGAAAAAGTAATCTGATTACGTAACTCACGTTACTTGTAATGCGTTACCCCCAACACTGGTCACCACTGATAAACTCCCACTAAATATTGTAGAAACTTAATTTGCTGTAAAGTTGCTTTGTAACGATTTGTATAGTGAAAAGCGCTGTACAAATAAACTTGAATTGAAATTGAATTGAATAACATGTATATATTTTCATCAGGTTTATCTACCTGTCCGTTGGTCACATATATCCGCCATGTTTGTAGTTTTTAACACTTAATGCGTGTTTGTAGTTCTGATTTAATCCTGATCCACCACGCAATGTGTTGTGGGCAATATTAGCCATTAGAGTGTGCATCGATCTGCACTTACAATTCTAACCGGTAGTAGTAGACCATCCGGGAATCTTTGGCATACTTTTTTACACATGTGATTTGAGACATACTAATTCTATTTTCGAATACCATTTAGGACGGATAGTATGCGAATTGGGACGCAGCAACACACTCTTCTTCATCTTTGGATTTAATGGTGGTTGGCCATCCAGCGTTGGTGCAATTCCGCCACCTATTGGGGTGGCGTATGAAGCGTTGATGTAAAAGGCAGGGAAAGAAAGGGGGAAAAAATACTATTAAAATAAATAAATACATTTTAATTATTCTAATCAAACTAGTTTTTTTAGATACTCTAATAATGCTTTAGTCACTGTTAAATTACCATTCAGAAAGCTCTTAAATGTTAACTTAACTTAACTTCCTCTATGAGCTGAGATCTTTCTTCATTATAATCATCAGAGCAAATAACTTAATGCAAAGAAACTATCACACTGTTCACACAAACTTCCCTCATCCACTTTACGAAATGGAACGCACTTCAAAATGGCGGCAGGGATTCCCCCGAGGGGAAGTGGTTAGGGAAGTCAGGAGTGTCAAGGGTGTGTCCACAAGGGTGGCACGGGGTGACAACTGCCACCTTAAAATGAGCTTGCCACCCCAGCTGTGAAAGTGAAAAGTGAAACTGATGTGTAGCCAAGTATGATGTCCCATACTCCGAATTTGTGCTCTGCATTTATCCTATCCAAGTGCACACACACACACACACACACACACACACATATACATATATATATATATATATATATATATATATTTTTTTTTTTTACAGTGTGGTCTTGATTGGTCTTAGTGTTTGGAGGTCTGGTCTTGACTATTCCTCTGGTATCATGTGATATGACATTTATGTATGTTCTGACACACTGTTGTTGTGTAATCTAAGTCAAAATAAACCTAAATTATAAGGTGGAGAGATGCTCATATTTCAAGAAATAACTTTAAAAAAATAACAGAAACAATCACACACCATTTTCAAATTCTTTCCTATTGTACTTTTCAAAAACAAGTTCACATTTCAAACAATCTCATTTCAGCTTCCTTTATTTCAGAAAGAAATTAATCGTACTGTCCCAGGAACTCAAAAATGGCAGGAGTTCGTACACTTCAGAAAATTTATTTACAGACTACAGCTGTATTTTCATATTTGTGTACAAATAACAATCTTTCACATTACATAAAATGAAATATACAGTACAGAGTACAGTTCAAATCAGCATCTGCAGTGAGAAAGGTTGCATCTCTAATTAAACAGATATAGTTAGTACACCCCCACCTCCAATCTTAAATACCATATTGACTCAATATATCTACTCATTATAATCAGGATAGGAATGTGTAATGTGTAATTCTCTCAAATAACTCAATCCAGATTATTTTTTAAATCTGTATGCACTTTCAAAGAACCATATCAGACAAATTAGTAAAATAACATTTTGTTGTTTACCAGAATAACTCTGCCCTACAATCCCAAACCTGCTTGCGTTGCTGCAACTACTCCTCCTCCAGCTGCTGCTCTTCCTAATGCGGCTGCTGCTCCTCTTGCTGCCGCTGCTACTGCTGCTCTTGCTACAGCTACAGCTCCTCCTCCTGCTGCTGCTACTGCTGTTGCTCCTGCTGCTCCTGCTCCTGCTCCTACTGCTCCCCCACCTACCATTAGTGCCGTTTGTCCATAGTGTTTCACTTTTTGTGTAAAACACTCCCATTTAATCTTTTGCTGGGCTTTTTTATAAATCTCACTGGTATAGTTCTGTCCTCCATTTCTCTCCACCATTTCATCAATCTTCTTCAGCAGTTCAGTGACCTGAGAGCGGTTCTCAATGTCTTTATTATTAAATGAGTGAATTCTGTCACCGCACTCATTAACAAGAGCCTTGAGATCATTACTTTTACTGATATATTCATTTAAACGTTTCCCCTCTAGTACATCATCATGAGTGAACAGAATGATGGTGTAACGTGCAGCTTCTTCACCAAAGTTTTTCTGAATCCATTTGACTGTTTTTCTCTTCTTCTGTGAATTTCACATCAAGTCTGATGACCAGCAGAAACGCATGAGGACCAGGAACAGACATCTCCACACACTTCTCTATTTCAGCCTTCATTTCTTCTTCTGACACTGATGTATCAAACTGGCCTGGAGTGTCAAAGACTGAGATTCTCTTTCCATCATGCTCTACTTCTCCACTCTCACAGGTTTTAGTAACTGACTCTAGTGAATTATCATGCTTAAACTTTTTCTGACCCAAGATGGTGTTTCCTGCTGAACTCTTTCCTGATCCAGTTTTGCCCACCAGAACAATCCTCAGATCTAATAAAGCGAGAATATATATTTTTTTACAAAATCAATCAAATTAAAAAGAATATGTATTTTCATTTTGTTAGCAAATAATTTGGTTATAACAAAGGAGTTTTCTGAATCTTATGATTCAGATCATGTAATCATTATTACAAACACCTATGAAGAAATAATTAAATAAACAAGAAAAAGAAAACAGAGGACTTTGGTGTTTGTGTTTAAATACTGGTGACAGAGTAGGGCACTAAATGCTAAATATTTATCAGAAATTCTGTGGACTGATGGATCAAAAACAGAATAAATCCTCTGGAAATAAATTATCTTGGTATTGTATTGCTGAATTCCTTAACAACAGTTGTGTTATTGAGCAACAGATACATCGTGCCAATAAAGGCCGACAGATCAGGTTCATTTGCATATATTTAGTGGCGACACCAGCCATCTTAACTAATAAAATAATGTCCACCTTTACTTATTACTTTCTGTTTAGCTATTTAAAATTCTAAAGAAACAAATAGTACTTTGACTTTACTTTTAGATTTTATGTTGAACAAAATTAGATCCAGTTCTGGCCAGTTGCATAAGAGTTCCTTTTTATTGTCAAGGTTAAAATTACATGAAAGGTTATTTAACCTGCAGTAGTTACGTTATGAATTTACATAGTTAGTTGTATGATAGTACTGGCATGTATGCTATATTTGTTATATACTGTTTGTCATAATGCCCAGCTGACCCTTAGTCATAATTTCAAGAGTATTATCACAAAGGGTAATTTACTTTGTTAACTTAACTTTATTAATCTGAAGATTATGTTATTATATGGTAATGCATTTTCTGTTATCACTACCCTTCATCCAGTATACAAATTTTAAACCTTATCAATATAATTTAATTGTAAGTTAATAAAGTTTTACTGACCTGTATGTGATGATGCCATTGTTGCTTTAAATATGTCTGCTGTTGTTGTTCACAGAGAGTGCCAACCTGACTGTTTTAAACTGAACAAGTAATTGAATGTATTTGTGTATACCTATTTATACTCCACCAAAAACTCCACCCATCTCTCTCTCTCTCTCTCATTCTCTGAAGCATAACAATAGATCAATCGATAAATAAATAAATGAATGAATAAAGGAATGAATGAATGACACAGTAAAAAAGAAGAGTTCCTATTCTCGGTTTTATTTCCATAAATGAGGCATATACACCTAGGAACATTCTCTTGCCATTTAGGATTAAATACTGAATGTGTTACTGCATGTAACGGGGACTAAAATGCAAAGAAAAAAAAATGTTTTTCTTGCAAGGTGTTCAAATATTGCTGGCCCTCCTTGGCTGAATATGCAAGATAATGTGGGCCAGTGGGTTTTAGGTAAAGTGAGCCATGTTTAATCTTTATAATTCTACTTACATTACATCTACAATTTACTTACAAGTAAATTTACATTCAGTGTTTTTTTTACAGCTGGCATGTGTAATTTACCTTTTTAAAAAACAGAAATGAGTGTGCAGTCAGGAATGTCAAATCAGAGAGGGAAGAAAGGAAAGAAAGAGCTGAGAGGAAGGCGAGGTATGAAGCTAAATCAGTGGAATGAAGAAAGGGACGAGAGGAGCAGTTGATAAATTCAGGGAACAGGAGGCATTAGGTTTATATGAGGAGGCCTTAAAGGGGTCATATGACGTTGTTAAAAAAAGAACATTATTTTGTGTATTTGGTGTAATGAAATGTGTTTATGCGGTTTAAGGTTCAAAAAACACATTATTTTCCACATACTGTACATTATTGTTCCTCGATGCCCCGCCTTTCTGAAACACGTCGATTTTTACAAAGCTCATCGGTCTGAAAAGCGAGGTGTGCTCTGATTGGCCAGCTATCCAGTGCATTGTGATTGGCCGAATACATCAAACGTGTGACGGAAATGTTACGTCCCTCACCATACTGTGATGCCGTGTCCGACCGGAGCGATGATTCAAAAACATGAAAACCCATTATAAACGAGGCATTTGTTGCATCCAGTGGGGACATAATTACTGATTATAATGACTTATACTGTCTTTTTACACGTTGCATTGCATCACGCCACATAAACATAAAACCATGTCTGCATTTATGATCGGAGAAACGACAATCAACAAGTGCTGCTCTACACTACTTAAAACTTGCATTTGAATCGTCAGTGGCAAATCCTTTAGATATGAAAACATACTTTCAGGCTGTGAGTCAGCATTATTTGTCAGAACACTGGCATTGTAGGCTACTCTTCTTTCTTCGTCCTCCGTAAAATGCATTGCACACACACAAATATTTGGGTTGAAGTGTTCTGGAACAGTGTTGTAAATACAACTTAACCACTGATTTCTAGTTGTGTCCTCTTTTGGAAGACCAAACAAAGTAGTTTCGCTTTCACAACGAAACACAGCATCTCCAAGACATGGCAGCGGCGGCAGTAACAATACTACAGCGAAAATCAATTACGCCTTCTTTCTTTGCGTACACATTTAGGCGGTATTGTGCAATTCTTCCTTCACAGTGACGTAGACATGTGGGGGCGTGTTTGAAAGAGGCATTTTAGGAGGGCGTGGACAAGTTTTAACTTTTATAAAAAATATCTCTTTGGGTTTGAGATTTTAGTCTTCGCAACTTTAGGGATCTTATCTATGCACGAACAGCTTGTAACACTTTAAAGAGAAATTAAAACTTTAAATCGCATCATATGACCCCTTTAACGTGCGCTTCTTATCCAGAGGAGGGTAAAGGGCAGAGTACAGAGTGCTGACCATATGTGGAGTGCAAACCATACAAATGAGAGGAGTCTGAAAAGGAGCTTGTAGCACTACTCACCACTCTTTCTCAAAGGTAATTTCCCCTTAAAGGATCTGATGTCCAGAAAGTTGCTTATGACTTTGCAAGAGCAGCAGGAATGAAAGGATTTTATGAATAATAGTAATAATAACAATAAATAAATGAAAAAATAATAATGATCAAAAAATTTAAATAAAAATCAATAAATAATGAAACTATAACTGGCAACTACTGGTTCAAGGGCTTCATGAAGCACAATCCTGGCCTCAGCATAAAATAAAACGTCTCAGGTTACGTATGTAACCATGGTTCCCTGAGAAGGGAACGAGACACTGTGTCCTCTTGGGGTTGCTATAGGGAACGCCTTCAGCGTGACCGGTGTCTGAAGCATACATCTAAAAACAACAATAACATCCTATGACGTCATTACCCGGCGCTATCACAGTATAAAAGGGCGCCGGAATAACACGTCATCCGCTTCTTCATCTGAAGCATGGTAAGGGAACAAGAGGATGCAGTGTCTCATTCCCTTCTCAGGGAACCATGGTTACATACATAACCTGAGACGTTCCCTTTTGAGGGAACTTCGAACTGCGTCCTCTAGGGGTCGCTATGGGTAACGGTATACCCATGCCGCCATGCTGAGGGGAGTGCATGCCAGAAACCATAGCGAGCACTAAGTACCAACTCTACCATAGCCATGGGAGTTGCCCCTAGGATGCCTTGATGGCTGTCAGTGACATTATCCCCTCTGGCCAAGGGCCTGAGCAGAATACCCTAAACAACTTACCTGATAAGGGCTGGGCTGAGAAGCCCGAGCCTAGGGCAGAGCTCAAAGGCTTGGAATCAGAAAAAAGAGATTCCTTTGAGGGGATATGGCCAGGTGTCTAAAAACCAGACCCTGTCCTGTCACCCAGGGGGCTACTGCCGGCTCTGAATGAGCTTGATCAAAAAACTGACTCAACAGATCTTTGGTAGCAACACCCTGCTCAAAAATGTATCAACAGGGATACATAAGTTGAGTGGAGCCCAAGGTGAAAACCGGGACCTAACCAACTCAGAGAAAGGAAACGAGGCTGACAGCACGTAAACCTTACCATACAGAATTTTAGAAAGTGCGCAGAATGCCTAGTGTGCACACTTACCACAATGTGGATTTTAGAAAGTGCACAGAAGCTCAGCGTGTGCACTTAGCATAGCATCGAATCAGAAACACCGTTACTAAGGGGTAACCAAAACTGTCACTTTAGACAGGCCTGTTAATTCAATTCAGTGCCAATTAATTCAGTGGGAGGTCACGTGCTCAGAGTGCATGTGGATTAAAAGGCGTATCTCATAGAAAATCCCTCCATATGAGAGGAGTATCGCCGACTCAACCATTGCAGTCACAGAACAGACTCCGGAGCATCCACTCATGCATAGCTAGAAGGGGCGTAGCACTCAGCTCTCAGACTGAGAGGGGGACACCAGTGCCTGACTGGGAAGCAGCATGCTTGTAAATAATCCTCCAGGGTGAGGGGAGCACTGCTGAGCTCACCAAGAGAGCAGCCTAAGAAGAAGGCAGAGTCCTGATGTGCTACCCAGCGAAGCCCACAGAGTGAAGGATCCGACTCTCAAATGAGAGGGACTCAGATGCTCAGAAGTGAGCGGTGTGCTTGCAAGAGACCCCCCATGGTGAGGGGAGCACAGCTAGCTCACTCAACAAGCAACCCGCCAGGGAGGCAGAAGATGGCCCAGCAACCTGGCATGATTGCTAATCGGAGATCAAAGGAGCGGAGGCCCAACTCCAAAAATAGATGCTCAATCTGGGAGCAGAGGGCTCATAGGTGACCCTATAAGGTAAGGGGAGCACTGTTAACTCACCAACAAATAGAGCAGCCTAACGGAGGCAGAGAGAGGCTGCTGCTCAATGGTGCTCCAAGGAGTGGAGGACACAATGGGAGGAGACCTCAGACACTCAGTTGGACGCGGTGTGCTCAAAGGTAACCCTCTAAGGTGAGGGGAGCACTGTTAACTCAAGCAACAAAGAGAGCAGCCTAACGGAGACAGAGAGAGGCTGCTGCTCAGTGGAGCTCCAAAGCGTAGGACCTGATGAGAGGAGGCCTCAGACGCTCATTTGGGAGCGCCATGCTCAAAGGTAACCCTCCGGGGTGAGGGGAGCACTGCTAGGCTCGACCAAATAGGGGCAACTAATGAGGGAGGCAGCAAACTATCTGATGCCGCTGTCACAGAGCTCAAAGAGCGGAGGGCTAAGGGAGAGGAACACAGCTCAAACGAAGCGATCATTAGCCCAGGGCAAAGTACCTAGCTCTCAGGTAGAGAGAAGGACTCACATAACCTGCCCAGGACCGGCAAGCTCATAAAAGACCCTCCCGCAGTGAGGGGAGCACGACCATGTCCGGGGAGCAGATTGACTGCAACTGGTACATCAGAAATGGGATCCAGCTTAAAAGGGGATTGCACATTTCAACAGGGAACAACAGGGTCCCAGCACAGAGGCAACTGACCAAGGAGGTGACAGGACGGGCCTAACAACTCAGTATTGCTGCATATGGAGTTCTCGGGAGCAGCGCTCTTGGCTCTCAAGCTGAGGCGGGCCCTCAAAGCACAAAGTGGAAGCGATAGGCTCATAGCTAACCCTCGCAGTGAGGGGAGCATTTCTCAGCTCGACCAGAAGACAGTGCTAGATTAGAAGGGCAGTCTAGCAGGGCCCAGTGAGACCATCAACTGATGCAGCTGAACACATTTTCATGCTCTCTGTCTCGATAGAGAGAATGGGTCCTCAGAGCCGAAGCACTCAGGAAGGGTTTCCGCAGAAACACATCTCACTCATACCTCAGGAAACGCAGTATACTCAAGCCCACTTCGCAGAGGGGCAATTCACCAGTTCGACCATAAGGGCAGTGTGACAGGGAGGTCCCGCAGGCCTGACTATCTATCGAACTGCAGAATGGAACTAAGGAGTGTTAGGCCACTCAATGCCTCAGCGAGAGGAACTCTAGCTCAAAGAACGTGCATGATGGTTGAGAGGATGGCTCAAATCTCAGGAGACCCCTTGGGGCGAGACATGAGTAATGCATCCTGGATCGTACTCACCAACCACGGCTCCTGCACATGACTCAAGCTCACGGGTATCATCTGAAGGTGAAGCTCGAAGAGCACTTGGGTCCGGACCATCAGTAGGTAGTTCTATGGGACATAGAAACTAACCAAAACATCATAGGTCCAGCATGAGAGACTGTAATGCGAGCGCAGGAGGCTCCTACCTAACCTCGGTCAGGTGGAGGGGATGGTGGCTTCAGGGGAATTAAGGGTTATTAACGATGAGAGCAGATGTGAAAACTCTCAGAGGGAGGTGAGACGATGCTTAGGTTTTACCCTGGTTTGCATGAGAGCGCTGAGAACGCCTTGTCTGGATCACCTCCTCAAATCTTGCCTGTTACCCTTTGACTCTTCGACAAGTCTTCTGTGCCTGCCTCTAACTCTTAGATCGAGACTGGCCAGGACCCCTCTGTTGTTCGGGCTCAGACCTGGACCTTCGTGGAATGAAGGATTTTAAAGGCAGCCGAGCACGTCTTGGTCTCCTTAAACTTCTCGACCACCGTCTCGACGGAAGTGCCGAAAAGCTCAGAAGGGGAAACTGCCACATCGAGGAGAAAGCACATCTCTTTTGTTCCGATATCCACCAGGTTCACCCATAGATGCCTCTCTGTTACCACCATGGCCGCCATAGATCTGCCAATGGCAGTGGCGGTCTGCTTAGTGGCACGGAGAACGAGATCTGTGGTGAGACGCAACGCAGCCATCTCATCAGGGGATAAACTCTGGCCTTTATCCAGGTCTTTCAACAGGTCAGCCTGATAAGCCTGAAGCACTGCCATAGTGTGCAACAAAGCTGCAGCCTGACATGCTGCTGCGGACGCCCTGCCATTCAAACGAAATGTATCCTGAAGGGGTTTGGATGGCAGGGCGGGTGCTTTAAGAGAAGATGTCTCACCCACAGAGCGATAGCTGGCTAGTGTCTCTTTAATAGGGGGAATTTTCTCATAACCATTCTCATGCATCCCCTCAATACTTTTCAGCCAATCAGGTCCGCAGTATAACTCTGAAACATCAGGACCCGCAGGTCCTCCATTCGGGTTGAGCATTTTTCGGAGTATAATGCTTCATGATGTGCTCCCTGATGTCCTGGCTGGGTGTTTGCTTCGAGAAGCTGCCCCGGGCGGTGGATATGTGTGGCGGTCAGTGGAAATTGTGAATGAGTTCTTCTGTGTCATCACGTTCTACTAGTTCACGCATTTTATTTGCATGATCTGTGCGCAGCATGTGCATAACGATGCTCAGAGCAGGCTGTACCTGTGGTAAATATAAGGCCCTCAGACAGAACAGGCAGGTTGTCGATGAGTGACGGAGCAGAATAAGGATGGAGCAAAGTGTGGATGCGCTGTTCTTGAAGGACGTTCATCTCGGTTTTGTTTATATTTTGCTTAGCCTATCATTTTAAATGAAAGATGTCGTATTTATTTTTCTCTGCGACACTTTTCATTCTGTTAACAGAAAAATGTCAAATGAATTTAGTATTTTGACAAGACGAATAAAAATAGCTAATTGGCTATTTGTGTACAACCTACATTTTTATATTTTTTCTCTCTGTGACACTTTTTCCCTATTGTGTTGTCAATGTTAAACTAATTGTATCCTGACTAGACAAATAAAAATAAATAAAATTTTTGTACAACATTTTAATTTTCTCTGATACTTTTTTTCCTACTGTGTTGCATAAAATATTAAATGAATTTTGTGTCTTAAGATAAGTCATATAAATTCAAGTCAAAGTCAATAAATTCAAAACTCTTGGCAAGACGAATAAAATAACATACAATTTTGTGCAGACCACACTTTTATTTGTCAGCCTATCTCTCTTTCTTTCAGTAGCGGAAATTTAAATGTGAGATTCTGGAAACAAGATCTAAATTTAACGGGAACGGTCGGGTCGGGAAGAAAATTATTCTAAGCAGACAGCGGGTGAACAAAGAGTGAATATATAGCAGGTGCGGAATAGAACCTTGCGGGAGCGGGACTAAAAAAACAGTCCCGCGCAGACCTCTAGTTCCTGGGCAGTAAGGAAATGGAGTCTCAGGTAGAGTGGCAAGAGTCAGGAATGGAGTGCCCTCTGGTGGAGCTCATGGGCACTCCAGCTGGAGATCGTGACAGAGGTACAAATCAGGAGCATTTCAGCACTATAAAGCCCTGAAACAGATTTCATAATAAAGACATTAGCAGCCGCTTCTACAAATGTTGAACTAATTCTAATGAGCAAACTAAAGGTGTGTTCACACTTGTCATGTTTGGTTCGATTAAAACGAACTCTGGTGCGATTGCTCTTTTAATGTGGTTCTTTTGAGTAAGTGTGAACGCTGTCATCTGAACCCTGGTGCGCACCAAACAAGTGGACATAGACCGCTAAAATGATGGGTCTCAGTCTGCTTCCAAACGAACTCTGGTGTGGTTCGAATGAAATTTGAACGCAACACGGACCAAATACTTATAAACAAACCAAAAACAGGAAGTAATGACAAGATGCAATGCTATGCGACATGTTTTAACGACGCGAAAGGAGCAGTGTATCCAAAACAAAATGATCAGAGGGCAAACGTGGAGCAACAAGGTGGTAAAGTGCCTTTTATGAGCGCTTCGTGAGATCGCAGGTGGTGAAAATAAAATCATAAGTACACGCAGCAATGATCGCGCTTAGTCCAGCAGACGGCATTAGGTGTGTTTGACTTACAGCGGCGCTGAGTAGACCGATCAGTGAATGGGTACTTTGATGTCATACATCGATCGGTCAGTGCAGCACCACTTTAAGTCGAACACAGCTTTTGTTTGGGGTGCATACCGAAATATACGTCATTCAACCCAACCAATCAGGTTGTGAACATATCACTACGCCTTTAGGTTCAGTATCTTTAGGTTCGCTGTCAAAAATGCCAGTGTGAACGCTAAGCGAACCAGGACCAAATGTATTGTTTTCCTTTTTGGTCTGGACCAAACGAACCAAGAGAAACGAACTACAAGTGTGAATGCACCCTAAGAAGATGACTGAAGGATGATTAAGAAGACGAAAAATCTGACATTTGCCATGATGAATGCTGCACAAGTAATGAAATATACTAAAAACAATAATTAATTCAACTTAAATTAATACGTAATTCTAAATAATATTATTATAT
>NW_015505868.1:24023-28061 GCF_001515645.1 Sinocyclocheilus grahami
ATATATAATTATTTAATATAATTAAATAATATTACTTTGAACAATGAATATCTAGCAAGGTTATTATAGTTTTGCATTTTAAAATTAGTTTTATTTTAATATTGTTTTCAAATTTGCAATAAAATGTAGTTTTGTTTTTATTAGTTTCATTAATTTTGTTAGTTTTAGTTTAGTTTTTATTTTGTGAACATTTCTATTTTGTTTTTATATAGTTTAGTTTCAGTTTTAGTTTTAGTAATTGAAGTTTTGCAGAATGAACAGATCACTACCGGTGCGCAGACCAAAGAAAGATTTAATTTAACCTTATTGATGCAAACGTCTAGTGACACAATATTAAAGCATGCTGTGATTGATTAGATGGTAAAAGTATACAAATATAGCCAAAATGAAACAGTCAAGCCTTTTTACTCCATAAATCTACGTTAGACAAAACACGTAAGTTGTGCTTACATTATCATATTTAAAAGCACTAGACTGAATGATAAATGTGTGTTGTGATATTTAATTAATTAATTTGGTTATATTAGATGTCTTTATCCTATTTCGTGAAGTCGTGGCCTAATGGTTTGAGTGTCGGACTCGTAACCCAAAGGTTCGAGTCTCGTACCGGCAGGGATTGTAGGTGGGGGGAGTGAATGTACAGCGCTCTCTTCCACCTTCAATACCACGACTGAGGTGCCCTTGAGCAAGGCACCGAACCCCCAACTGCTCCCTGGGCGCCGCAGCATAAATGGCTGCCCACTGCTCCGGGTGTGTGTTCACAGTGTGTGTGTGTGTGTTCACTGCTGTGTGTGTGCACTTAGGATGGGATAAATGCAGAGCACTAATTCCTAGTATGGGTCACCATACTTGGCCACATCTCACGTCACTTTATTTAAACATAATCAGGATACTGTAACTGTTATGTCTTGCTCACTTTTTTCCATGAACAAACGTGCATAAATCATGAAATTTAATGATAATGGCAGAGCTTCAACATCTTTTCACCCCGTTTATTTTAATAAAACTTCTGCATGTGCAAAAACTACAATATGTGGTGATGTAACCTCCAATGCATCGATCGTCACTTATTCCTGATCATACCTTTTCCAGCGCACTTTAAACCAGAGTCCTGCATGCGGTTGGCTCCCCACGGGTAATATTTAACCACTAATATTTGATTAATATATAAACGGGTTTGGTCGGGGAATCAATAGGCATGGGCTGACTGCGGGTCCGATAGCCAAGACTATTTAGACTAAATTCTATACCCGCTGTTAGGTAGCTGCCTTCAAATGGTCCCGTGCTTATTCGTGTGCAGCACGCTTTGCAGTCTGAAGACCGTCAAATTTTTCTATTTACAATTCGATTTGCAGCGTTGCACATTATAGCAATTCGCGCTGTAGCTGAAGTGAACGACAGCTTTAGAGAGTGCTCTTTGCTCGCTTTCTTTATTTTATAATTATTTTTAATGCTTCTATAAAGGACCAACGGCCTACTGCAGAGTTTAAGGAAAGACAATCACATTTAAAAGTCAAGGCATATTTAAATATGTTCTTTTCATTTATGAAAAATTATAAGCGTGTGTTTGGTGTGGTTTAATGGAGAGTGCACAGTGTTCAACACCTGTTATAGATGTGAAGTGAAGTGACGTGTGGCCAAGTATGGTGACCCCTGACTCGGAATTAGTGCTCTGCATTTAACCCATCCAAGTGCGCACACACACAGCAGTGAACACACCCGGAGCAGTGGGCAGCCAATGCTAATGTTTATGCACATTTGTTCAAAATAGCCTGGTAGATTGTTCACAAGATGTAGGCAAAAGTTTTGTAGGCTATAGTATTGTTTACAGAAAGGATGCGCATTCTCATCTTTTTTTCTGTTAATTACCATGTTGCGCTGCTTGTCTATTTTTCTTCAAAGCACCGACTTAGAATGCCTAATGCTGGTTTGATTTCTTATGTTACATTTGAAAATAAATAATTTTGCCTACCTGATGTAGTAGGCTAGATTTAATAAAATTGCGGTTCGGGTCGCGGCCTTTATGTCAAATGGGTCGGGTACAGTATTAAATTAGTGCTTCTGTCAGATAATGGGGTCGAGTGTTCTGTTAAGTAGGCTACTGATGGTACGAGTTTACCAAACAGAACCCGTGCAGACTATAAGACTCTGTCAGATAACCTCACCTCCATGATGCGCCATTTACAGTTATTTTCCTAAACCGCCACAGCTCATATATTTTTTACGCCACGGGGTGAGAATGATTACGAAAACGATTATTTATTTTTGATAATTATTGTTTTATTTCAGTTAGTTTTTCAATAAATTGCTAGTTTCGTTTTTCATTTATTTTGATATTTTTATTTTATTTCAGTTCATGAAAATGTTTTTTGATCAAGCGTTTTCGTTTACGAAAATAACCTTGATACCTAGGTGTTGCTTTAACATCAGTCATTCATTCTGAATTATGACATCACCATAGCAACCCCTAAACAACCAATAAACACTTAGTTTTATGTGCCAGTAACAGTCATATATGACAAGTGCTAGCAAACATTCCCTAAAATACTGAAACGCTAATGATGCTGATTCAAAACGACAACACAGGTGATTGACAGTCAAAGCATAGCGCAGTTTGAACGCCCCGCCCCCGCAGCTGAACTGGAAGTTTTGATTGGTTTTGCACCCGAGTCAGACTTGTCTGTTATTGGCTGAAGCGCAGGGCTCCACCCCAGGAGTTTGAAAAGTGCCCATCAAATGCCGGCTCGCTCTGTTCATCGGCGCATCTTTGTCCAATTTTTTTTGTACTTTTGGTGAAAAATAAATGTAGCAAAGTTGAATACTTTAGTTTTATTCTACTCAAGTAAAAGTACCACAATTTAATTATACTCAAGAAAGTAGAAAAAAAATAAAACATTTACTCAAGTACTGTAACAAAAGTTTTTGTAATTTGTTACTTTCCAGCTGTGCTCACATGCAAATGTCATGTAAAAACTGACATGTCAACTGCTGTGTTGAGTGATGTAGTTACTAAATAAATCCTGTTAGTTTCATTTTTATTCTAATTCACTTTTTCCCTCATCATGAGGATTTAATCCATGAAACCTTAATGATAGAATTGCAGCATTTGAACGAACACAGGTTGCCCTTGCCAGTCACGTCATGAACATTATTTGAACCACCAGCTTGAAATATGAACCACTTAGGTACTAACAGCAGTGCAAAAATTCCCCAAAACAATGGATATTGTTCCCAGGGTGACAGGTCATAACACTTGTTTGTTTGTGTTTAGTTGGTGGATCATGTTGCTAGTTAATGTGATTCTCTAAACCCATGTGAACTTGAGGAGAACTGACTTTATAGTTGTGATGTGCTAGTTTATAAAGGATAAAGTGTCACAAACCTTATAACATTCAAATGTCATAAGCAATCTTATATGAGCAAAACATACAAATATTTATATATCTGTAGTCAATTGTTTATGTTGACTAGATATTGCTTGAGGAATTTGTGTTAGATCTACTGTAATGCCATATCTTTAATGCATTTTATTTTTATTGCAAATGGAAGAATTATAAGTTATTTAACATAACTTCTGCTTTTCAAAGTCACCCTTATATGATCTATTAAGAATACATTTTCATCATAATTTCAAGAGTTGAAAAACAGAGGAAAAATAAATGAAATAAAATGGCACACTTGTATCATAAGTTTTCAGTCGCAAATGCGACTGAAATGGTCGCACTGTCGAGCCCTGAATGTATTTGCATAACTGAAGTGATGTTATCAATGCAGCATATGAAATGTACCATTCAGTGTCTGCCCGCTATTTCCTCATACTGTGCCCTTAACAGTCAAAACATTGATAGACAAACATTTGATAGTACTCGATACAAATACTGTATGCACGCAATGTCTTTTAAAAAGATTAAAAGATTAGTGCTCTTTTTACACAGAGAAGTTTTTTTCTTCTTCCGTTTAAAAAAAAAATCTCCGTCCACATGAAAACGCAAAAGCATGCTATGAAGCACTGTCAAGAGCATGCCAAACCAACAGGTG
>NW_015505868.1:28219-31545 GCF_001515645.1 Sinocyclocheilus grahami
CAGGGCTTGACGCTTACTTTTCTTTTTAGGAGCACTTGTGCTCCTAACTTAAAAAATTTAGGAGCACGTTAAAAATTTTAGGAGCACCTTCTAATTAATAATCCAAAATGTTATCAAAAAGTAGCCTTCCCATTACGAGGTAATATTTGACTCCTCTAACTTTATTAAAAGTATGTCATCTTTTGTCAAATTCTTAAATTATATTTTATAAGCTTAACAACAGAATAAGAGTAGAATAAGAAACAAGTTAAAAATCAAATGAAATCAGTATTAACAAAAATAATTTGTAGAGGTGGCACAGAAGAACACAAAAGTGTTGTTTGATGTACTTTCAGACATTTAATGAGGTTCAGAAGTGGAATGAGTGCAATTAAATCCATAAATCCATGATGATATTAATGTTTTAAATATAAAATTTTGAATATAGAAATATTAAATGATTTAAATAACTGAAAAGATACTTTAAAAATGAAACTAAAACTGCCAGCAGGTGGCGGCAAGTCACTGATTTTTATCACTGAATCATTCATTCAATTGATTCATTCGAACGGCTTATTCATTCAAGAGTGACTGTCTTTATGAATGGGTAATCATGAATCACTGACTCACTAGATTCGTTTAAAAAAACTGTTCGTTCATAAACGAAACACCGCTGTGTTTGAATGGAGATGCGCAGCGGCTGAGCTGTGACTTTGTTTTTAAACTATTTTCGAAATACAACGAAATAGAGCAAAATCAGACAATAGTGTTATAGTCAGACAATGTAAGTAACTTAAAATTAACTTCTTGTTTATTGAATTGTATTGTATTAAATCAGTTATCACATTTACAAACTCCCTTAAAAATCATTCAAAGCTGTCTCTTAGTTCCTTAGTTCATCGCGAGCTCACATTTATAATCAACGAAGCTCTCTACACTGTGTGATGAATCTCTTATTTACTACACTTTGACACTTTGCTTATGAAGGATTGGTGAGATATGTCTGTGATACATTACTCGACGCTGCAAAAACACGTAGAAAGCTTTGAAGCTTCCCTGAGCAATCACAAGTATGATGATGATCGGGTCAGTCGCACTGGTGCTCCTAAAATACATTTCATAGTCGCACGCAGTAGTTTTCAGTCGCAAATGCGACTGAAATGGTCGCACTGTCGAGCCCTGAATGTATTTGCATAACTGAAGTGATGTTATCAATGCAGCATATGAAATGTACCATTCAGTGTCTGCCCGCTATTTCCTCATACTGTGCCCTTAACAGTCAAAACATTGATAGACAAACATTTGATAGTACTCGATACAAATACTGTATGCACGCAATGTCTTTTAAAAAGATTAAAAGATTAGTGCTCTTTTTACACAGAGAAGTTTTTTTCTTCTTCCGTTTAAAAAAAAAATCTCCGTCCACATGAAAACGCAAAAGCATGCTATGAAGCACTGTCAAGAGCATGCCAAACCAACAGGTGGTGATATAATCTCAACCGTAAAGCCATGTTGGCCAGTCAGAAACCTGAAAAAGTCTCCAGTAGGCGGAGATAACAGCGCAGGCTCCGACGTCACAAGCCAAAAACTCTGGCTGCA
This sequence comes from Sinocyclocheilus grahami, assembly GCF_001515645.1. Classification (NCBI taxonomy): domain Eukaryota; kingdom Metazoa; phylum Chordata; class Actinopteri; order Cypriniformes; family Cyprinidae; genus Sinocyclocheilus; species Sinocyclocheilus grahami. Next base: position 29,798 of record NW_015505868.1, read on the forward strand.
GCTTTACACTGTTTCACAATGCTCAGTCAGACTTTGTTGGATTTCTCTGAACTTAATTGCTACTTCATCTGCTTAGCACAAATTTAACTAGTGTTATTATTCTATTATTCAACATTGTCCTATGAAACCTTGAAATGGAGTTTTCTTTTCTCTCACTCATGAAGACAAATATGAAACCACAAGGATAAGCATCACAGGGGTAAACATCAATTGCAAGCACTACAAGAGTAAGAAAAAAAAGTAGTAAAATTAATAAATTATAAAATCATATGATATGATTAAATGGAATCAATGATTTTATGATTATTAATTATATGAATTAAATGATTATTAAGGATTATAAAACATGCATAGTAACACAGCATGTATAGTTACTTGAACCTACACACACACACACTAGGTCATAAATTGTATTGTTTTCATTTAAGAAAAAATAATCAAGCCTTTTCTTTCAATAGTTCATCAGCTCACAGCTCATTTAATAAATATAAAAACCAAATTCCATAATAACATTCCTTAGAAATACAAGACACAATGTATTTATGTGTTATAATTTAGCACAGAAAAAGCTTTTGATTTTAAAAAGGTGCTGGGCTGATTATGTGTTAATACAATATTATGTAATGTACTTTGGTAATATTTAAAAACAACCACTCAACACTGAAACAGATTAATGAGATAATTGATTAATTAAGTGCTGATTGATCATTAGTGATGAACACCTGCGGTTAACAATGTTTTAAAATATTTTACAATTAAATGTTGTTGTAGCTTTATTACTTTTGTGGTGTAACTGGTAAACAGAAGGTTGCTGGTTTGATCTCTGCAGCTGTCACCACCAATGTGTCCTTGAGCAAGGCTCTTTTTGGGTTCCCTGTAATAAGAGCACTGTAAGTCACTTTGGATAAAAGCATTTGCCAAATGCGTAAATGTGATTTGTGTAAATCCTCTTTTGGGTCTTGGGCACAAACGCTCAATAAACCTGCTTATATCTTAAAGTTTATTTCTTCAAGGTATTACTATAATATAAATGCATACACATTTCATACAATTTCTTAAAGGGTTAGTTCACCCAAATATATAAATTCAGTCATTATTTACTCGCCTCCAAGCTGTTCAATCCTTGTTTTTGTTTTTTCTGAACACAAAATTTTGGTAAAGTTTGTTCTGCTGGCTTCTGTTCATACAACATCAGTCAATGGAACCTGATTTTCAGAAGCTTTATGACTTTATTTGATGATGCTTTTGAAGCTTCTAAAACTCGGGCTCCATTGACTGACCCGCCCGCTTCCAATCACTCTAGCCCGCAGCTTCCGCTCACGCTAGGCCACCGTGTGTTTCGTTGTGAAAGCGAAACTACTTTGTTTGGTCTTCCAAAAGAGGACACGACTACAAATCAGTGGTTAAGTTATATTTACAACACTGTTCCAGAACACTTCAACCCAAATATTCAGATGTGTGCAGCACATTTTATGGAGGACTGTTTCCTGATCCTGGGAGAGTAGCCTACATTGCCGGCAGTTCTGACTCGCGTAAGTACGTTTTCATTTAAAGGATTTGCCACTGATGATTCAAACGCGAGTTTTGAGCAGTGTAGAGTAGCGTTTGTAGTTTGTCATTTCTCCGATCACAAATGCACACATGGTTTTATGTTTATGCGGAGCGATGCAACGCAATGCGTAAAAAGACAGTATAAGTCATTATAATCAGTAATTATGTCCCCACTGGATGCAACAAATGCCTCGTTT